>NW_026652280.1:43848529-44078780 GCF_009828535.3 Hylobates moloch | reverse complement strand
AGCGAGGTGAGTGTTCGTCCGCGGCCGGGCAGTCCCGGAGTCGCAGCGGCTCGCGCGGGTCGGAGGTGGAGAAGGAGGCCCCGCCGCGGCCGCGTCCCCGGTCCCTTTGTGGCCGGCGCTGCCTGGGGCCAGGGCGCGGGCACGCTCGGCGCGGGTTCGGGTCTGGGATCCCGGGGCCGTTGGACACGCGGCGTCTTTGGTTGGCAGCTTGGCGAGCAGCGAGTTTCCGTCCTAGTTTGACATTGAGTTAGAACCGTTTTTCTTTAGAAGACGGAAGTTTGTTTTATTGACAAAAATAAAGCTAAATATGGCTTCTGGGTTCGGCCGTGTGGTACTTGGAACCGCGGTGCCAGCCTGACCCTCGCGGCGCCACGGGGGAGGGGAGGACACGCCGGCAGCGGGGGAGGGGGCTTCCCGGCCCGCTGCCCCCGAGGAGGACCCGGCCCTGAATTAGCAAATGTTTGTGGTTGGGAAGTAGCGGGCTTTAGGTAATGTGGCAGCTTTTCCTGGAAGAATGAATGAATGAGATGTCATTTACTCATCCCTAATCAATACAATGCCCATTTAAACATTTACCAGGAATTGAGATGATTTGCATTGTCATTGCTTCTCTTATCTGGTCAGCCTTGCTAGATGAGGTTCCCTTACCCCCCAGATTTGTGACCTTGTCCTCATTCTCAAAGCCACTGAGCTAACCAACCCGTCTACCAAACTCACTTGGCATTTTTTTGGTCAAGTGGGCAATAGGCAAAGTAGTCTTTGTGAACTGTTTCTGGAGGGCAGAGAATGTCACTTGATCATATCTTATGTTTAATACATTGCTTTATAATAATTCGTGTCAAGAACGCTGAGAGTTAGGAGGTCTTGTCATTTCACAGATGAAGTAGTGAAGGCCCTAAGAAGTTGCAACTTTTCAGGTCACAAGCTGAGCAGCAGAGTTGGGATTTAAACCCAGACCTTGTTAGTCCAGTCCTCTTTACATCACATCTGTGTCCAGACCTGGACTGTCCAGCGTGGGAGCTACTAACCACATGTGACTATTAAAATTAAATTTTAAAACTTCAGCTCATCAGTCACACTAGCCACATTTCAAGTGTTCCATAGCTAAATGTGGTTCTCTGCTACAGTTGAACAGCCCTGGTCTAAATTATACGTACATTTATTGTGTCAGTAAATATTTACTGAACGCAATCTGTCTATGAGGCACAGTTTTAAATTCTGGGTACATGGTGAATAAGGGAGACACAATGTCCTTGCCCTACTGGAATTTACATTTTACATGATCCTTCGAGGATGTTTCCATGGTACTCCGAGTCCTGCTATTCCAAGTGTGGATGGTGTACCAGCAGCATCCTTGTCACCTCAGACTCAAGTAATGCGGAATGTGAAGCCCCGCTCCACATCAACTGAATCAGTCTCTGCTTTACCAGGATTTCAGGTTATTTGTGTGCACTTTGAAACCTGAGAAGCCTTTATTCAGCGTGCTGGTGATAACTGGGTTTAATGACTGCTCTGCTGGTTTGTTTGGTGCCTCTTAAACAGCAGACTGCAAAACTCTTGGGAGCACTCACCATTTATGCAAATACTTGTTAAATGCCTGGCTTTCTCAATAGAGTTTAAGCTTTATGAGAGCAGAGATTGTGGCTTCCTTTTCTAGCCATGTATTCCTGAAGACTTTACAGTGCCTGGTAAGCAATAAGCACTTGGTATAAATGCTTGTTGGATAAACGAATGAGTGTGCTAGGATACTTAAGCATGGTTGTTAGCTGGGTGTGGTGGCATGCGTCTGTAGTCCTAGCTATTCCAGAGTGACAGAGCGAGACCCTGTCTCAAAAAAACTGAAAATCCAACAACAGCAAAACTGATTGTTAATCCCAAGCAGTTACAGGCAAGGTAATTCTCATGGCATCAGGTGAGACAGCATGGGACCAGAGTCAAAATGAAGATAGATCTGTTTGTAACTTTTAGTGGGACGCTCCAGCTACTCTGACTGGAGTTTTGCTCCTGGCTCACTTGCGTGCCCTATCCCTCTTTTAAATAATATAATAATAATTTTGAATCTGAATCACACATTAGTGCTTCATATAGTTTTTAAAAATTTTTGTATTTTTTTAGGTAGCTAAATTCCAGACATTATTTGTATTTCACCAGTTTTTCCGTTAATATCTTCTTTCTGTTCCAGAATCCAGTCCAGTGTACTACATTGTATTTAGACAATCATGTTTCTTTAATATTTGGTTTGTGATAGTTTCTGTCTTGTCTGGTTTTCCATAACTTTGATAGTTTTGAGGAATACTGTCCTGGCTTGCTTTGATGGACAGCTTTCCATACTCATTCTCATGAAGGGTCACAATCAGGTTGACCCTGTTTCTGCTTTTACTTATTTATTTATGTAATACATACATCTGTCATGCTTATGTAACATACAACTTTGGTACTTTGTTTTCAGTAACAGATTTCTTGGATACAGTTCGTAATTGGTTGAGATGCAGAAGAGTGTTATACCATTGCAATTATATACCAAGTTTTATTTTTTGATGGGTTAAGAGCTGGGCTGGGGTAGAGGAGGAAGGAAAGAGGAAAGATCAGTTAAAAGAGGCAGTTAGGCAAAGAGGGACCAAGGCAAAGGGAGTGACAGATAATGGAGGAAGAGGAGTGCGGCAACTTTGTGGAAGAGAGTTAGGAGTGAATACTTACTGTTTGTTCATTTATTCAGTCAATATTTATTGACTCAGCGGTCCCCAATCTCTCTGGCACCAGGGACCAGTTTCGTGGAAGACAGTCTTTCCGTGGACCAGGTTGGGGACCAGGGGAATGGTTTTGGGATGAAACTGTTACACCTCAGATCATCAGGCATTAGATTCTCATAAGGCTTGTGCAACCTAGATCCCTCATATGTACAATTCACAGTAGTGTTTGCCCTATGAGAATTTAATGCCGCTGGTGATCTGACAGGAAGGAGGTGGTACTCAGGCAGTAATGCTCGCTTGCCCACTGCTTACCTCCTGCTGTGTGGCCAGGTTTCTAACAGGCCACAGACTGGTACTGGTTCATGGCCTGGGGGTTGGCGACCCCTGTATGGAGCGATTAATGTGTGCCACACCTAGTGCTGTAGTGTCAAGATAACTGGGGGATGGACAGCATTAAATAAACATGCAAATAAGTACAATTTGTGATTATTGCTACACAGAAGCAGTAAAGGATGCTGGAGAGATTGTAGGTGGGGGAACTTCAGGTTGGCTGGCTTGGGGAGGAGGGCTTCTCTGGATATGTAACATTTAAACTCCTGCACCTGGCTTTTGGGGACCCTTCAGAATTACCCTCCACATTTCTTATCCCATTTTTATGTTATTTCACAACCCCTGACACATGCCTCTTTCTTCATAGGCACTTCGCTTATTTCTGGCTCTGTACCTTTTTATGTGATTTCTTCTCCTTCCCAAGATGTCCCCTTCTCCACCTCCACTTGTGGAAGTGCTACCTGTTTTTCATAGATTTGCTCAAGGTCTTTCTCCTTGATGAAGTTATTCACTGTTGATTTATGCCTCTTGAGTGTATGGTGTTTAAGGGTAGGGATAACAGTGGCTATTGTGAATAAAGCTGCTGTAAGCTTTTGTGTATAGGTTTTTTGTGTGAACAGAGTCCTTATTTCTCTGGGATATATGCCCAGGAGTACAGTTACTGGGTTATGTGGTAGTTGCATGTTTAGTTTTCTAAAAAGCTGGTGAGCTGTTTTGTAAAATGTTGTAGCATGGCTGGAACATCCCAAAGTGCCGGGATTACAGGCATGAGGCACCACGCCTGGCCTGTCACCATTTAGCCATTCTGATAGGTGTGTAGGGATGTCTCATGGTGGTTTTAACGTGCATTTCCTTAAAGGCTAATGATGTTGAACACTTTTCATGTGCTTATTTGTCATCTGTATATTTTCTTCAGGGAACTATCTTTTGTTCATTTTTCTAATGGGATTGTTTGTCCTTTTTACTATTAACTTTTGAGACTTGTTTATTCTTTATATGTTCCAAATACTGGTCCTTTGTTGGGTATGTTGTTTGTCTGTAGCTTGTCTTTTCATCCCCTTGATAAGGTCTTTTGCAGAGCAAAAGTTTTAAATTTGTTAAAGTCCAGTTTCTCAGTTTATTTTTTTATGGATCATTCTTTTTTGGTGTCAAGTCTAGGAACTCTTTGCCTAGCCCTAGATCCTGAAGATTTTTCCCTTGTGCTTTTTTTCCCTAATAGTTTTGTGGTTTTACATGATCCAGTTTATGAAGCTAAGATTTAGGTCAAAATTGTGTGTGTGTTTATGTGTGTGTCTATGGATGTCCAGTTACTTCAGCACCATTCCTTGAAAAGGCTGTCATTCCTCCGTTGAATTGCCTTTGTATCTTTGTAAAAAAGCATTTGGAGCTGGGAGTGGTGGGCATGGGCCTGTAGTCTCAGCTACTGGGAGGCTGAGGTGGGAGGATCACTTGAGCCCAGGGATTTGAGGTTGTAGTGAGCTGTGGTGGTGCCACTGCATGCCATCCTGGGTGAAGGAGTGAGACCCTGTCTCTAAAAAAAAAGAAAAAAAAAATCAGTTGGGCATATTGATATGAGTCTGTTTCTGGGTTCTCTAATCCTGTTCCATTGATCTATGTCTCTGCCCCTCTGCCAACATCACACAGTTTTGGTTACTGTAGCTCTATGATAAATCTTTAAATGGGGTAGACTGATTCCTCCTACACTTTTTTTCCCCAGTTATTTTAGCTGTTCTAGTTCTTTTGCTTTTCCGTATAAATTGTAGAATAATCTTGTTTATATCTACAAAAAAAGTCTTTCTGGGCTTTTGATAGAAATTGCAGTAGACCTGTATCAGTATGGAGAAGATGGACGTCTTTACTATGTATGTTGCATTTTTCAATCTGTGAACACAGGTTGTCTCTCCATTTATTTAGATCCTTGATTTCTTTCATCAGCATTGTGTAGTTTTATCATGCAAGTCCTGTACATATGCTTTGTTAGTTTTTATTGGATTTGTTTTGTTACATTTGCATGTAAGTATTTCTTTTTATATTTTAGTAATTGTAACAGTATTTTTAATTTTGGTGTCCATGTACTCATTGCCAGCATGTAGAAATATAATTAACTTTCATATGTTGATTTTGTATTCCACAATCTTGCTGAACCTACTTATTAGTTCTAGTTCTTCTGGAGATTCCTTGGGATTTTCTATGCAGACTACCGTGTTACCTGCAAAGAGGGACAATTTTATTCTTTTCGTTTTTAATCTGCATACTTTTTCTTGCCTTTTCTTGCCATATTGCACTGGCTGAAATATCAGCACTATGATGAATAAGAAGGGTGAGAAAGGACAGTCTTTCTGATCTTGGGGGAAAGCATTCCTTCAGTCCTTAACTATGAGGTATAATGTTAACTGTAGGATTTTCATGGATGCTGTTTATCAAGTTAGGGAAGTTCCTCTCTGTTCCTATCTTCCTGAGAGTTTTTATCATGAGTGAGCATTGAATTTTGTCATGTTTTTTGTTCATCAGTTGATCTGATCATGTGATTTTTCTTCTTTAGCCTGTCAATATGGTGCATTGTATTGATTTATTTTTTAAATATTGAGCCAGCCTTACATCCATGGCATGAAACTTGGTCACAGTATAACACTTTTTGTACATATGTTGCTGAATTCCATTTACTAATATTTTGTTAAGTAATTTTGCACTTAGATTCCTGGGGGCATTTAGCAGTGTTTCCCTGTCAGCACTGTTTTCTCTGTGTTCCACAACCTTTGTTTTATTTTTATTTTCATTCAATTCAATGTCTTTTTTTATTTTATCTTGGGACTTCCACTTTGAGCCATGGTATTTTGAAGAGGGCTGTTTAGATTCCAAGTATTAGGAAATTTTCCTTTCATCTTCTGTTTTCGGTTTCTAGTTTGATTCCATTTTGGTTGGAGAGCACACTCTGTGATTTCAGTTCTTTTAAATTTATTGAGGTTTGTTTTACAGCCCAGAATATGGTCTGTCTGTGGGCCCCTGAATGAAATGTGTTTTCTACTCTTACATCCTGTTGGTTGATGATGCTGTTGAATTCTGTGTCTTTGCTTGTTTTTGTCAAGGCATTCTATCAACTGTGGAGAGAGAAGGCCAGTTATTTTCTCTGGGTATGGGATTCTGTGTTGATAGTTCTTTCAGCCCTTGAAAAAATTATACCACTTTCTTCTGGCTTCCATGGTTTCTGAGGAGAAATCCACTGTCATTCTAATAATTTTTCCTCTGTAGAAAGGAATCGTTTTTCTCTCACTGTTCTCAGGATTTTTTCTTCGTCTTTAGTTTTCGAAAGTTTCATTATGATACATTTCGGTGTGGATTCCTTTGGGTTTATACTGCTTGGGGTTCACTCAGATTCCTGAATCTGTAAGTTTATGTCACTTGCCAAATTTAGGAAGTTTTCACCATTATTTTTTTGGGTACTTTTTCAGCCTGCCCTCTTTCTCCTCTTCTTTCAAGACTCTGATGACTGGAATGTTCAGTCTTTTGTTATGATTCCACATGTTTTTGAGGCTTTGTCAATTTTTCTTTAGTCCATTTCTCTCTTATTCATATTGGGCTCTTGTCTTCCAGTTCCTTTCCTGTGTCCTTCCCTCCCTTTCTGCTGCTGAGTCTTTTATTTTGGTATTTTTCAGCTCTAAAATTTGCTTTAGGTTTTTCTTTATATCTTGTATTTCTTTGTTGAGGCTTTTTGTTTATTTATTCTTAATTTATTTCAAGCATGCTTGTAATTATTGAAGCATGTCTATCACAGCTGCTTTAAAATTGTTGTCAGATAATTCTAACATCTCTCATCTTGGTGTTGCTGCCTCCTGATGTCTTTTTCGGCTTGAGTTCATCCTGGCTCTTGGTATGATGAGTGATTTTTAAATGAAAACCTGGGTGTTTTTATATTATACTATAAGATTCTGGATCTTACTTAAGCCTTCTGTTTTAGCTCGCTTTGTTTTGCTACCACCCTGGCAGGGGAAGGTTGGTGGGGACGGCATGTAGCACTGTCTAGTGATCACTAGGAGAAAGTAGAAGTACAGGCTACCCACTTGGCCTTTCTTGACCCAAGAGGTACAGTATCTTGTTTCCACCAGGTGGGAGTAGAGGTCCAGGATGTCAGGGGGAGAGGGTGTATGTGGAAGGGTGCCTTGTTACCAGCTGATGTAAATGAAAGCTTGGGCCCCCTACTTGGCCTTCTCAACACCACCCTGGTGTGTGGGAAGTGGGTGCCTTATTATAACCCGGTGAGTATGTGAAGTCTAGGCTGCCCACCTGACCTTTGTTGGCATGGGTCGGGGTAAGGCTACAGTTTTTTTCGTGATGTTTGTCTGGAGTAGAGTGGTTTTTTTCCTATCAGTTTTCTGTCTCAGTAGGATGTCCCTTTCTTGGTCTTTTGACTTTTTTTCCCTTCTGCTTCTGTTAATGTTTCCAGGTTTCAGGTTGCTGCCATTTTCAACTCCAGAAAGCTGGGATATATGAGGCAAAAATAAGTCTCAGGGAACTCACCATTTTATTGTTCCTTGCAGCCTGAGGTCCCTAGCCAGTCTGCCTTCTTCTCTCCACAGTTAAGAATCTTCTCATGTTTGTTTTATATGTAATGTTCAGAGTTTTCAGTTGTACTTAGTGGGAGGAATAGGGAAAATACATCTGCTTCATCTTCCTGGAATTGAATATCCCCGAAGGATCAGTTTGTAACATTTCTTCTTTTCATGGGCCGATGTTTTCCTAATATGTGTAAAATATGAATTGCAAGAAAAATGAAATTAAAAACCACAATATGTAATTTCCATTTCAAAAATTATTGGATTCAGTAGATGTAACATTTGTCTGTCAAATTGCTATCAAAGTTTCTAAATTCTTACTCTAATCCTCTCTCCTTACTCCTCATGGACTAGGTGAGTGCCAGTTTGCCATCTAGGAACTAGACTTTGACTAGCACTGCCTGGAGTGTTACTGCTTGATTCTTTTTAAAATGATAAACTAGTGATTAGACAGACATTCAGTTGAACTTCTCTGCTGTTCTCCGTGGATTTTTGTAGGGACACCTTCAATGTGAAGCCCATTTTAGTCCTTAATGGGGAGGGATGTTTGGGATTGTTTTGAGGGCAGATGTAGCAGCGGTGATGAGAGTTGAGAGTGCATCTCTGATTTCAGGTGATCCATTTGTTCTTCAGTGTTTAGAATTCTTACAAATTTTTACAAATTATAAATTCTTCTAAATTGTTATGAGAATCTTTTAAATCCTTCGTTGTAATTTATGACTTCTAATGTTAGAGAACATATGGTTGGTTTTGAGTCTGTAAAGATGTCTAAGTATTGGCTTCCAGTATGTTTATCTTTTGATTGACAGCCTTGAGTATAGGACAAACTTCTATGGGAACCAGGAGGTGATTTGAAGACAGTTCTTTAGGTTTAAGCATCATGGAAGTTATGACTTCTCATTGAAAAAAGAATATTTTTAAAGTATCAGTTCATTTGTAGAAAGGAGTAGAATTTGCATTGCATTGGTAGAGACACATACTAAGTTATTGGATTGTCCTTTGGAATCTACACATTATGTTTTATAATTTATTGTTTTCTTTCAGGAGGAAATTTTTGGGAATATTGAAACTCTCATTTGTCCATTCCTAAGAATTAGTGAGTTATCAGTAAACACTTTACTAACATTTACAAGTCCCCATGCGTGGCAGGGACTGTAAAAGTAGGAAGGCAGCACTGTCATAGTGGAGAGGCCTGATGCTTTGGAGATTGAAGTCCATATTCTGTTCGTATTAGGACTGCAGAATTAATTGTAATTATTTTAAGTGTTTCCATGCACAGGGAACACTATCTCAAGTAATAGAACTGATATAGGGAGAGTAGCCATGAGAGTTTCAACTTTTACTTAGACTGGGGGCAAAAGATGACTAAAACAGCTCTGCCACTGGGGATAGGAAATAAGGGTAACATGGTCTCTGATCTGAAACCTGTGAGGGGATTGAGAAAGTAGAGGGAAGAAAAGGGTGGTTAATTTAGACTGAGAGTCTTTGAACAGGGCTGGAAATCCTTTGATGAGCAACCTCTGGGGCATTTCATTGCATGAGATGTATACATACTCCTGGAGAGAAAGGACCTTTGTGGCAGGAGCTTTTCACTGGAAATGCTTTGAGGAGGGGATGCAACACTGGCAGCTTATCAGCTGGTCCTTGTGCTGTGGTCCTGCCCTGTGCTGTGGTAATAGTAAGTTGGTTCAGACAGATGTGAATGTAGGCTATTGATAATTGGAGATGGGGAAGCAAAACAAAATAAATCACAACTTAGAATAGCTCTGGCCATATACCAAGCACAATTCTAACTGCTGTACTTATATTAATTCATTTGCTCTTTATAACAAAATTAAATGGCACTGAGAAGATAAGTGATAAAGCTGGACCGGTAAACCTGTCCCCATGTCTGTGCATTTAATGTGGCAGTCTGGCTCCAGAGATTATGGTCTTAACTGTCTAACTAGACTACCTTGCTCGGATAGTTTGGGAAAGATTGAGAGGGGCTTTGAATACCAACAAAAACAGTATGGATGTTCTTTGGAATGCAGGAGGGAGCTGTTGAAGGATTTTGACGAGGGCATTGATTGACATAATCAGAATTAAGCTTTAACATACATGTAGGTGAGTGATTGCTATTTCAAAAGACTAGAGGTAGGAAATGAGGCTAATGCACTACTTCACATGACTTTGTATGCAGGAGCATACAGGTGCATTTTTAGAAATGGAATCAGATGGTCTCGTCAATGGGTGAAGGAAAAATAAGTAAATCACTTGATTTGTAAGGGGTGTCACCATTAACAGCAATGGAAAAAAACAAAGTTTGAGAATAGTTAATGAATGTGTCTTGGTACATGTCCAGTTGCAGGTGTCAGAGAAGGATTCCAGGTGGAACTGTCCTGTAGGCTTCATAGTTGGAGCACTGCATCTTGTTGGGAGAGGTCAGGTCTGGAGGTACAGATGAGCATCATCAGCATTGAAATGATGAAAACAGGGAGTGGTAGAAAGGGCTGAGGAATAAACCTGAGGGAATACTTACAATTACGGGCCGCGATGAGGAAAGTGACTTTTACATCCTCACTGGGCAAATATTTATTGAGTATCTGTTTGTGCCAGGCACCGTGACTACAATGGGAACTAAACAGACATAGATCCTGTCTTTGTTGGTCATACAATTTAATGAGGAAGATAAAAATAGAGACAATTAAGTAAACAATGGGAGAAATGACATTTCAGCTGAGACCCAGAGGTCAAAAAGATTTTAATAATACAAAGAGTATGGGCAAGAGGATTCTGGTAAAAAAGAATGCCGTACACAGAGACTGTGTAGCAAAGAGGACTCATTCTGTTTAAGGAACTGAAATACCAGTGTGGCTGAAGGGCCATTGGTGCAAGGGATGTGGGGGGTGAGATGAAGATAGGAAAATTGGCATGGTATAGCTGATGCAAGACCTCATTCTCAGTGCTGTTGAAAGGTTTTGAGTAGGAGAAAGCTCTGCTTCTGATTTTAAGCAGATCACCTCTGCTGCAGTGTGGAGAATGGATTTGGGTGAGAGGGTGGGATGGGTAAAGGAGAGGCATGGAGATCAGTTGGGAAGCTCTTGCATGCGGCCTGGACTAAATGGTGGTAGTGGATATGTCAGAGGCTGGGGATCAGGCTCTGGTGTTTCTCTCAGCAAGCTCTTCTGGCCTTCACCTTAGTACCTTTGTTTTTCTTTATCATCATATGTATCATGTTACCCCTCTCTGTTTATCCTTGTCCCTTTTAGACTGTGAATCCCTTAGGTAGAGGTAAGGACTTTCTCTTACTGGTCTGCCTACCACCTGAGAAGTGATCAGTAAATGTTGAATAAATCAATGTACTTGTCTTCATACTGAGGTTGTTTTCCTGTTGTTGTTGTTGTTGTTGTTTTTCCTTGAGAGGAGTTGCAAGACGTGGGAGGCTGTGGGCATGGTTCCATGGGAGAAGGAGTATGCTGCATGTCTGGGACCTGTGAGGAGGAAGCACCAAAGAAATCTATGTGGCACGCAGAGGTGTTTTCAGGTGTTGAACCATAGGGAGGTCTACGTGATTTCCTCATTAGGAGGATTAGAGAGGGCAGAGTCAGGAAAGCCAATAGAGGAGGCCTTACAAAGAAGACAGTTACTGATGTCCAGTGCTGCTGAACAGGCAGGAGGGTGAAAAGATTCTTTCTCTGCTCTCTGTAGTTTTAGCAGAGGCGGAAGAGCAGAAATCTATTACCAGGGGATAGGAGTGACAGCAAATGTAGACCATTCCTTGAGGAAGTATTTGGGAGAGGAGAAAGGAGGAGATTGTAGCTTGCATTCGGGGTAGTTGAGGCAAATGGTTTTTAGGATAGGAAGGAGCAGAACCTATTATTTGTAGGTAGTAGGTTATGTTGAGTCAGGGTAGTAAGGTGTATGAGAGTCACTGAGGGGTGACGGGGGACATGGAAAGTCAACTGTGGTGACTGGAGATGGCAAGCACCCCATTGCAAGACGGCAGCTGATCACCTACTAGGATTTTGCTCTTTGGGTATGCTCACTCAGTGGTGGCAGATAATTTTTTTTGTTTTTTTTTAAACCAGAGAAGCTAGAATACAAGTCTTTTTTTTTTTTTTTTTTTTTTTTGAGATGGAATCTTGCTCTGTCACCCAGGCTGGGGTGCAGTGACGCGATCTCGGCTCACTGCAACCTCCGCCTCTCGGGTTTCAAGCTATTCTCCTGTCTCTGCCTCCTGAGTAGCTGGGACTACAGGCACGTGCCATCACACCCAGCTAATTTTTATATTTTTAGTAGAGACAGGGGTTTCATCATGTGGATCAGGCTGGTCTCGAACTACTGACCTCAGGTGATCTACCCGCCTCGGCCTCCCAAAGTGTTGGGATTACAGGAGTGAGTCATTGCGCCCAGCCTGTAATACAAATCTTGATTTTTCAAATGCAATGTCCTGATTTTGGCAATTAAATCAGTTTTTACATCTTTTCTTTGGGCGGGGGGCGGGCACAGGAATAGGGGACAAAGCCCTCATCTCTGGCATAACTTCGCCTGAAAGTTACCTTGGGAGAAAGGGCTGATGGCATTGGTTGGTGAATGTGAAAGAGAAGAGAAGTTATTTGTGGAGCAAGGCTTCCAAGGCTTTGAAAAGGAATGTAATTAAGTGTACAAGTAAAGAGTATTATCCTTAAAAAGGAGAAAAAACTCAGAGGAACAAGGGAATGTGAGGTAAAAGTGAGGTGGAAGGAACTCCCGTCTGATGAGGTGGGATTTCTCTGTAGAGAGGCAAGGATTATGTTGGCTGGTCTGTGAGGGTGTGCACAAGGGAAGGTAGAGGGTGAGAGAGGGGGTCCAGGAGAGGAGCTGTAAAGAATAGTAAGGCTTGGTCTGGCTAGTTAGTGTAGGTTTACAGGGGACCCTGCCAGTGTTTCAGAACTTTCTAATGCCACTATCCTAGAAGTTGAAGCAGAAAAAGTGAAGAGTAGAACTTATCGAGGGTTAGAGATTGTATATAAGGCTGAAAGGTCCAATGAAGTGAGGGATTTTTTTGTGTGTCAAAAAGTACCTTATTACAAAGGTAATATGACTTCTGTGTTGGAAGCTGAGCACATGAAACTAGAAGGCTAGTTAAGTGTACTAGGAGGCAACTTCCTGCAGACAGAGAAGAACAAGTTTGGCAGGGGTGAGGGAACCTAAGCCCCAGTGGTCAAGAGATCGTGATGGCGGTGTATTTTATGTCTGGGTTTGGTTTTGGCTGAAAAGTAGTTTAAGGTATAGACAGGCGGGTTGGTGTTGAGACAGAGGACAAATCAGGATTGAGGCCAATGGGGACTATAAGCTTGGGTGTTGCTGCTAACAGCGGTTTGAAGTGAGCTTTGGAAATGGGGAAGAAGATGGTAAATCTGGTGTTGAAATCAACTCATTAGGGGAGGCTAGATGGTGCCTTAAAGATCAATGTCAGTGTGAGGATGTTTTTTGGGATGGGGCCTAAATGAAGATTCTGACAAATACACAATTCAAATTCTCCTGTTACAATATGATATTTCAATAGCATGGAAAATATCCCATGTAAAATACTCTTAATATATAACAAAAAAGTAATGTAATATTTAATAATAAGATAATTTACATAATGAAATGATATATGAAAAGATTTTGCTTAGAGGAAGGAGAGGTGGAGTCTGCCTGGGACACACACACACAGATGCTGGCCCTGTCCTGATTTGTTCTGATTTACTAGCAACTCCCAGACTTGTGGGAGGTAACAGTGGCTGATCCAATCATACCATCACTTGGGAGCCTAAAAGTACTTGCAGTACCAACTTTTTGAGGGATGACTGACTTGAAAAAAGTCTTCAGATTTCCCTTAAACTTTTAACGGTGGAAGAGCATTGATTTGTTTAGTAACCAGAGCATAAACCTGTGGCAACAAGCTGCTGCGTGTCCACTCTACGCCCTCCAAACAAAACTAAACAGAAACATTGTGACTTTAGGGATGCTCTTTTCTCTCACCTAATGTTAACATGTTTTTGCATAAAAATACTCTTGGCAGAGTGGGACAATAAGATAATTTTTTTTGCATTATTAAATAGTGGCAGTTTTTTTTTAAGAGAAAAAATAACATGTTTACATAGTAAAATACCCTGACAGTATCAAAAAGTATACAGTGAAAACTAACTGTTCTATTCTAGTAATATTTTCTTAACATTGTAAATGGAAGTCATAAGTATTTCTGGGCCAGATGAGAGTTGCCTCAAAATTATTTTCTGAATTAGAATATTATGAAGAGATATGGTAACTAAGCTAGATGGGAAAGAAATTACCAGTTGGGTGTGACATGATGGTAGGCATTTTTAAAAAGTTAAATTTGGGGTGCATTTTGAGAAATGGAAGGAGGTAGGGAATGTGTATTTGGGAGAGAGAGGGTGCTGTGAAACTAAGGAAAACAGCAGAGAGTTTGGAGAGAATTTAGGATACTGATTTTAAATATAGAGATTAGGGTAGATTATGTTGGAGAAGAAAAAAGCACAAAGAGGTTTTCACAGTCAGTGGGGGTTTATCTGAGCCCTGAACTAAAAAAACTCTTTTCCCCAGAGACCTCAAATGGGAGCTCTAACTGTAGCTTGATTCAGATTGGGTCAGAAAGGTGGAAATAGGTAGACAAGTCAAAGTAGACAGGGACCTAGGAGGCTATGGTAGTAATAATACTATTCCTGGAAAAAATTGTTGAAGGCTTTAAACCTGAAGCAAGCCAGCTGGGTAACTTTTATATTCTTCTCTCACTTCTGAATGTTCTTTGCCTTTAAATGCTATTGAACTGTAATAGAGTTTCATTATGAACTTGAACCTTATGTATTCTAAAAAAGTGTGTTGAGCTAGAGAGGTGGGAGTTAGGGGGAAGGGCATAGAAACTTGGTTCTTTGTGAAAGGTCTCCACCCTTGTGTACTTGTAGATACCTGAGAGTGAGTGTTGTTGTTGTTGTTGTTTTTTTTTTTGTTTGTTTGTTTTTACAGAACTCTTTGAAAGGGACTTTATAAAAATACACCCTAGAATTTCACCGGGCAGAAATTTCAGGTCAGATGTAGTTGGGCCCACTTCCTCCCATGCAACTCAACTCCACACCATAGTTCCTCACATCTCTAGGGGAAGTCTCCATACCTTACTCCATTGCTCATCATATCTTAGCCTCTGGCTTTCTCACTGTACTTACTAGAACATCTTTCCAAGACTTGCTGTTCTTATCCTCAGCAGAGCCTCCAGTTCCAACATGAGCCCCAGCACAGTATGTTCATGCTGTACTCCATTGACTGTTCTTCATTCACTACTCAATTGGATTCTTCAGTTGTGGGCAGTAGAATCCACCACTGCCTAACTTAGCAGGAGGTAATTTATTGGAAGGGAATTAGAAGCTCACAGAACTGATGGAATTCTAGAGAACCAGCCTTGGGAACAGGTTAGTGGAAACTAAGGCAACTCTTGGGGGCTAGGAAGCAGAATTGCAGGAGTGACCTGATCAACAGATTACCACTGGGATGATTGAACCCAGTCTGTTCTTTCATCCTTGAATGTTACTTGCCCAAGATTTAAGAGTCTTGGAGAAAGCATCTAGTTGGTGAAACCTAGGGTCATGCTGGGTGTACCAGTGGTGAGAGTAGGGATTTATAGTATTTACAAGAACCTCCAGGAATCCCTTTGGCATCCATTAGTGGGTGGGTAGTCATATGGAGTTACATTCTCACTGGGGTTATACAAGGACAGGTAATTCTCCAACAGGAAATTAGGACGTGGGGAGAGATGGACGCTGAGCAGCCAAAATGAAATACTTCCTCCAGACCCCTTGTCAACATTAAATAACTTGATGACTCTTTACATTCTAGTAGTTTACTTATATGAGACAAATAATGGCAGTTTATTTAGTGCTTTTCTCAGTAGAATTTATATTGTGTCTGATATTGGCCCTTTACATGCCACTCCTTTAATTATCTCAACAGTCTTGTGATACAGGCAACTTGTATGAACTGACCTGGTAGTAGGTGTCAGGAGTCAGAGTGCAAACTCAAGCAATCTGGGCTACCTTGCCTATATGTGGTTTAAAACTTTATCATAAATTAGTTAATACTTTTAAATGAATTTGGATTCATCGGTCATTAGCATATCTGTACTTTTAAAATAATAGTACTTTAAAAATTCAAATTCATGTAATAAAACAGTTTACATCTTTTAAGTCACAACTTAAGTTCATCTTTTCAACATATATATGTAAACGCCTTGAAATTCGGCATTAAATGCAGTGATTCTTTATGCTGGGGACATTCTAAGACTTCACTTCTAGCTTTTTTGAATTATACAATACATCATTTTTAACTATAGTCACCTGACTGTACTGTTGAACAATAGCTTTTCATCTAACTCTCATCCCCTCCCCTCCCGTCCCCTCCCGTCCCCTCCCCTCCCTTCTCTTCTCTTTCAACAGAGTCTTGCTCTGCTGCCCAGGCTGGAGTGCAGTGGCGTGACCTTGATTCACTGCAGCCTCTGGATTCAAGAGATTCTCCTGCCTCAGCCTCCCAGGTAGCTGGGATTACAGTGCCCACCACCACCCCTGGCTAATTTTTGTATTTTTAGTAGAGATGAAGTTTCACCATGTTGGCCAGGCTGGTCTCAAACTCCTGACCTCAGGTGATCTTCCTGCCTTGGCCTTCCAAAGTACTGGGATTACAGGCGTGAGCCACCGTGCCTAGACAATCTAACTGTATTTTTGTACCCGGTAGCCAGTCTCTCATCCCCTTCTCCTCCCTACCCTTCCCAGCCTCTGGTAACCATCATTTCACTGTCTACCTCTGTGAGGTCCACTTTCTTAGTTCTCACATACGAGTGAGAACATGAGGTATTTGTCTTTCTGTGCCTGGCTTATTTCACTTAACATAATGACCTCCAGTTCCATCCATGTTGTTGAAAATGATAGGATTTCATTTTTTATGGCTGAATAATATTCCATTGTATCTATGTACCACATTTTCTTTATCCATTCATCTGTTGACGGATGCTTAGGTTGATTCCATTATTTTGGCTATTTTGGCTATTGTAAATAGTACTGCAATAAACATGGGAGTGTGGATATCTCTTCAATATACTAATTTCCTTTCTTTTGGATATATACCCAGCACTGGGGTTGCTGGATCATGTGGTACTTCTGTTTTTAGTTTTTTAGGAACCTCCATGCTGTTTTCCATAACGGCTGTACTAATTTACATTCCCACTAACAGCATATAAGAGCTCCCCTGTCTCTGCATCCTTGCCAGCATCTGTTATTTTCTTGTCCTTGTAGTAAAAAGCTATTTTAACTAGAGTGAGATGATATCTCATTGTGATTTTCATTTGCATTTTCCAGGTGATGTATCCAGGCGTTTTTTTTTTTTTTCATGTATGTGTTGGCTATTTGTATGTCTTCTTTTAAGAAATATCTATTGAGATCTTTAGCCCATTTTACAATTGGATTATTTGTTGTGTTGCTTTTGAGTTCCTTGTAATTCTGGTTATTAATCCTTCATTGGATGGATAGTTTACAGATGTTTTCTCCTATTATACAGGTTATCTCTTCACTTTGTTGTTTCCTTTGCTCTGCAGAAGCTTTTTAGCTTGATGTGCTCCCATTTGCCTACATTTACCTCTGTTGCCTGTGTTTTTGAGGTCCTACCCAAAAAGTTTTTGCCCAGACCAATGTCCTGAGGCATTTTCCCAGTGTTTTCTTCTAGTAGTTTCATAGTTTCAGGTATGAGATTTACATCTTTTTTTTTTTTTTTTTTTTTTTTTTTTTAAGACAAGGTCTCACTCTGTCATTCAAGCTGGAGTGCATTATAGCACAATCACGGCTCACTGCAGCCTTGAACTCCTGGGCTCAAGTGATCCTCCCACCTCAGCCTCCTAAGTAGCTGGGACCACAAACATGCACTGCCACATCCGGCAAATTTTCTGTAGTTTGGATAAAGACCTGGTTTCACCAGGCTGGTCCCAAACTCCTGAGCTCAAGCAGTCTGCCCGCTTTGGTCTCCCAAAGTGCCGGGATTACAGGTGTGAGCCATTACGCCTAGCCAGATTTAAGTTTTTAAATCCATTTTGAGTTGATTTCTGTATGTGATGAGAAATAGGGATCTAGCTTTATTCTTCTGTGTATGGTCATCTAGTTTTCCCAGCTGGATTTATTGAAGAGACTGTCCTTTCCTCAGTGATTATTCTTTGTGCCTTTGTAAAAAATGAGTTGGCTGTAAATGCGTGGATTTCTATCTGGGTTCTGTATTCTGTTCCATTGATCTTTGTGTCTGTTTTTATGTTAGTATCATGCTGTTTTGGTTACTATGGCTTTCTAATACATTTTGAAGTCAGGTAGTGTGATGCCTACAGCGTTATTCTTTTTGCCTGGGATTGCTATGGCTATTTGGGGTCTTTTGTGGTTCCAATTTAGGATTGTCTTTTCTATTTCTGTGAAGAATGTCCTTGGTATTTTGATAGGGATGCCCTGAATTTATAGATCACGTTAGGTAGGATGGACATTTTCACAATATTAGTTATTCCAATTCATGAGCATGGAATATTTTCCCATTTTTACAATGTCCTCTTTAATTTCTTTCATCAGTGTTTTATAGTTTTCCTTGTAGAGATCATTCCTTTCTTTGTTTAACTTTATTCCTAGGTATTTTTTTTTTTTTTGTATTTAATAGCTATTGTAAATGGGATTGCTTTCTTGATTTCTTTTTCGTTTTGTTTGATGTTGGTGTGTATTAATGTTAGTGATTTTTGTTGTTGATTGTGTATTCTGCAATTTCACTGGATTTGATTATTGGTTCTAGTAGTTTGCTGATGGAGTCTTAGGGTTTTCTAAATATAATACCATGTTGTTGCAAACAAGGATAATTTGACTACTTTCTTTCCAGTTTGGAGGCCCTTTATGTCCTAGCTCTGGCTAGGACTTCCAGTACTGTTTTGAAGAGAAATGGTGAATATGAGCATCCTTGTCTTGTTCCAGATCTTAGAGGAAAGGCTTCAATTTTTTCCCATTCAATACAATGTTAGCTGTGGGTTTGTCACATATGGCCTTTATTTTTGCGGGGTGGGGGGGTATGATCCTTCTATACCATTAACATTCTATTAATGTGATGTATCAAGTTTATTGACTTGCATATTTTGAGCTATTCTTGCATCAGTGAGAAGAATCTCACTTGATCATGGTGAATGATTTTTTAAATATGTTGTTCAAGTTGGTTTGCTAGCATTTTCTTGAGGATTTTTGCATATTATGCTCATCAGGGATATTGGTCTGTAGTTTTCTTTTTTTGTTGTGTCCTTGTCTGTTTTTGGTATATGAGTAATGGTGGCCTAACAGAATGAGTTTGGAAGTGTTTCCTTCCTTCTCTTTACTTTTTTGGAATAGTTTGAGTAGAATTGGTATTAGTTCATCTTTTAAGTGTTTGGTAGAATTCAGCAGTGAAGCCCCTGGGCTTTTCTTTGATGGGAGACTTTTTATTTACAGATTTAATCTTGTTACTTTTGATTGGTCTGTTCAGGTTTTCTATTTCTTTATGTTTTAATTTTGATAGGTCTTATATGTTCAGGAATTTATCCCTTCTAGGTTTTCCAATTTTTTGGTGTATAGTTCTTAATAGTCTCTAATGATCCTCTGTATTTCTATGGTATCATTTGTTAATGTCTCCTTTTTCAGTTTTGATTTTATTTATGTAGGTCCTCTCCCTTTTTTGCTTATTTTCTTAGTCTACCTAAGGGTTTGATGATTTTATTAATCTTTTCAAAAAACAACTTTTTGTTGTATAGATCTTTTATATTTTTTGGTCTCAATTTACTTTTTTCCTGTTCTTTATTATTTTTTCCTTCTATTAATTTGGAATTTTTGTTCTTGTTTCTATAGTTACTTGAGGAGTATTGTTAGGTTGTTTATTTGAAATCTTTCTACTGTTTTGATGTAGATGTTTATTACTATAAATATCCCATAGATTTTGATATGTTGTGTATCCTCATTATTGATTTCTGGTTTTACTTCATCATGGTCAGAAAAGATACTTGATATAATTTTGACAGATTTTAATTTGTTGAGACTTGTTTTGTGGCCTGCCAGATGGTCTATCCTGGAGAATGTTCCATGTGCTGATGAAAAGAATATGTATTCTGCAGCAGTTACATGTTCTGTAAATGTGAGTTAGGTCCCTTTGGTCTAGTGTAATTTATATTGTCTTATGACTTAACAGGTTGCCGTAGTTTCTGTTTTTGATAGATTTGTCTTTTAGTCGTCATTCTAGTGATGTGAATGGATTACACATTGCAATTACAGTATCGAGTATTCTGAATTTGTCTGTTTACTTTTACCAGCGAGCTTTATACCTTCAAATGTTTTGTTTTTGCACATCAGCATCCTTTTCTTTCAGATTGAAGAACTCCCTTTAGCATTTGTTATGAGTCAGGTCTAGCAGTGGTAAGTACCTTTAGTTTTGTTTGTCTGGGAAATACTTGATCTCTCTTTGTTTGTCTGGAGGAAAGCTTTGCTGGGTCATCTGGGTTGGTAATTTTTTTTCTTTAGCACTTGGAATATGTTGTCGCACTCCCTTTTGGCTTGCATAGTTTGCAGTGAAGTCTCTTGCCAGATGAATTAGAGCTCCTTTGCCTGTCATTTGCTTCTTTTTTCTTGCTGCTTTTAGGATCCTCTTTTGTCCTTGACCTTTGAGAGTTTGATCATTATATCTTGGGGTAGTGTTATTTGGGTTGAATTGTTTGGTGATCTCTGACCTTCCTGTATCTGTGTATTTATATCTTTCTCTAGGTTTGGAAAGTTTTCTGTTATTTATTTGAATAAGCTTTCTATCTCCCTCTTTCTCAACTCCTAGTTGAACACCAGTGATTCTTAGATCTTCTGTTTGAGGTTATTCTGTATATCTTGTAGGTGTTCTTTGTTCCTTTTTATTCTTTTTTTTCCTCCTCTGACTGTATTTTCCAATATCCTGTCTTCGAGCTCGTATTGTTCTGCTTGATCCATTCTCCTGTTGAGACCTTCTAATACATTTTTCGGTTTAGCAAATGTATTTCTCAGTTCCAGGATTTCTATTTGATGTTTTAAAAAACATTTCAATCTTTGGTAAATTTCTCTGATAAATTTCTGAATTGTTTTTCTGTGTTATCTTGGAGCTTGCTGATTTTCCATAGAATTGTTATTTTGAATTCTTGATCTGAGAGCTCACACATTGCTGTCTACTTAGGGTTGGTCTCTGGCTTCTCACTTTGTCCTTCTGGGGAAGCCGTAATTCCCTGTTTGCTGTTTCTTGTGGATGTATGTCTGTGACTTCACATTGAAGGGTTAGTTTTTTATTCCAGTCTTCTCTATATGTCTTGTCTTTCTAGAGTATGTTTGCTTAGAAGTTCTTTGCAGTTGACTATAATTTTCATTTATCCTAGATCACTGCCTCCTTTTTGGCACTGCATGGTGCCTTAAGTCTAGGTTTTCCTTGGCTCTTGCAAATACTCAGAGCACTGCCTGTCCCAGATGGAGGTGGGAGGGTTGGAGGGTTTTTCTCCTTACAAGCTTTCTGTGGGTTGAGGCAAGAACAGGGAACCCAAGCTGGTGGGGAAGCTGGCCTTTCACCTTGATCTCACTTTTTCCAGTGTAGAAATTGTGAGACAGGGAGGAATTTTCCATGTGCAGTGCCTAGCAGATTGGGGGAGGGGTATCATGGAGAGAGAAGTCTGTTTCTCTTATTGTCTGCTTGGAGTTTTTCCACTTCTCAGTGGCCCTGGAGATCTTACTAGCCTCAGATTCAAGTTCTGGGATATTGCTGGTGATATTCTTGGGACTGAATATTTGTTTTTGGTTTTCTGCAGAGGAGGGTAAAGCCAGATTGCTGCAATTTTGGTAACATCACTTCCTCTGTACATATTTTAAATGGTAGCATCATGTGTCTGTGACACACACGTTAATTTATTAATTTGTTTTAAAGTGTTAATGAGGCAATTCCTTACCTTCCCAAGACTTGTGGACTATATACAGGTTAGGAAACCCTGGCTGTCCTCGTAGTGGCATGTGATTATCTCCCAGTCATGAGTTCTCTTCTTCCCCACTGTGTGGCAATCATTGGTGGACCCTGGAGCTCCATCCCTCTACAATTAAGCCAGCTCTAAACTTCACCCTCCCCTGGAATTAACAGTTATGTGAGCCAGTAAATTTCCTCATGTTTAGGCAGTTTGAGGTGGAATTTCTGATCTCTTAAAGCGAAAGGGATCCCAACTGATGTAGTAATGCAGAATTAGAATGTAAGGAAATAAGAGAGTTTTTCTTTATTTTTTTCTTTCCAACTTTTAGGTTCAGGGGGTACATGTGCAGGTTTGTTACATGGGTATATTGCATGCTGTTGGGGGTGTGCAGATTCTTTCATCACCCATGTAGTGAGCATAGTACTTGATAGATAGTTTTTCGATCCTCACCCTCCTCCCACCCTTCACCCTCAAGTAGGCCCCAGTGTCTATTTTTACCCTTCTTTGTGTCCATGTGTACTCAATGTTTCGCTCCCACTTATGAGAGCGTGTGGTATTTTGATTCCTATTTTAATTCACTTAGGATAATGGCCTCTATTTGCATTCATGTTGTTGCAAAGGACGTGATTTTGTTCTTTTTAATGGCTGCATGGTATTCCATGGTGTATATGTACCACATTTTCTTTATCCAGTCTACTGCTGATGATGGGCATCTAGATTGATTTCATGTCTTTGCTATTGTGACTAGTGCTGTGATAAACATTAGATTGATTTCATGTCTTTGCTATTGTGAGTAGTGCTGTGATAAACATACACGTGCATGTGTCTTTATGGTAGAATGATTTATATTCCTCTGAATACATACCCAGTAATGAGATTGCTGGGTCAAGTAAGTAGTTCTAAGTTTTTTGAGAAATCTCCAAACTGCTTTCCACAGTGACTGACCACATTTACATTTCAACCACCAGCGTATAAGCATTTCCTTTTCCCTGCAGCTGCACCAGCATCTGTTATTTTTTGACTTTTTAATAATAGTCATTCTGACTGGTGTGAGGTGATCTCACCGTGATTTTGATTTGCATTTCTCAATGATTAGAGATGTTGAACATTTTTTCATATGCTTATTGGCCGTGTGTATGTCTTCGTTTGAGAAGTGTCTGTTCACGTTCCTTTGTCCATCTTTTAATAGGGTTGTTTGTTTTTTGCTTGCTGATTTGATAACAAGATTTTTATGTTGGTATTTATAAGTTGAACACCAAGATATTGCTAAATAGGCTAGTCCCTCAACCTGGCATGTCAGAAACTGCGTAAATTAGGACTCAGAGGACCACCTGGGTTTTAGTTTCTACTTTGCCTTTCCCTACCTGTATCAGTAGACCTAAATTTCCTGAACAGTAAAAACAAGGAGGTTGCCCTGAATAAGCTATAATTTACTTTTCATCTCAGATATTCTTTAATTTTGGAACCCATACAAAATATCTGGTAAAATATAATTAGGAGTTAAGAAGGTGAGGATTTTGCGGAACAGGCATCTCAGATCTTTCCTGTATTTATTATGGTTTCATAGTCTAGTATGATGTTCTGTTTCTACAACTTCTCTGTAAATGGCACTGGCAAAGTCTTTTAACAGTGTTTTAGAAACTTTTTTTCTGACCTGGCACGGTGGCTCACGCCTGTAATCCCAGCACCTTGGGAGGCCAAGATAGGTGGATTGGAATTCAAGACCAGCCTGGCCAACATGGTGAAACCCTGTCTCTACTAAAAATACAAAAATTAGCCGGGTGTGATGGCGGGCATCTGAAATCTCAGCTATTCGGGAGGCTGAGGCAGGAAAATCACTTGAACTGAGGAGGCGGAGGTTGCAGTGAGCCAAGATTGCGCCACTGTACTCCAGCCTGGGCCCAGACTCTGTCTCACAAAAAAAAAAAAAGAAAAAGAAAAAACTGTTTTTCTCTCAGGTGCTTAAAATGAGCAGTATTTTTATTTTTTAAAACTCTCAGATCTCCCTCCCTTTTTCCTCCTTTTTTAAAACTCTCAGATCTTCCTCCCTCCCTTTTTCTTCCTTTTTTTTTATTGCAGAAAATTTCTAATATATATAGAAGTATACAGAATAGTCTAATGAACCCTTATATACTCATCATCTAACCTCAGTAATTATCAACATTTTGACAGCCTTAAAATCAGTAGCTTTAAAGTGCTTGCATTTGACTCTTCTAAATAGAGACTTTTTTCCAGCTGAACTCTAGACCTAAGCTAGGCGTCTCTTGCTTCAGTGTTTCAGTTACCTGCATGTTTGTTTAAGGTAGTGTTCTTTTTAGCATCATAAGAAGGTATAGCACTGTGAAAACTAGTCTTTATATTAGCAGTTCTGGCCAAACAATTATGAATATTTAGGCATTCATATTTGTACATATCAAGGTAGGATAAGTTATACTATGCTAGCAATCTATCCCAAAACTTCAGTGGCTTAAAACAACAAAACTTGTTGGTCTTGTGACTGATTGACTGGGGCCTCAGTTCTGCCTCACCGTCCCTCTGGAACCAAGCTGAAAGAGCAGTTACTGTCTTGATTGTTGCCGGCACCATTGTAGAAGGAAAGAGAGCAGGGCAAATTGTGTGCAGTCTCATAAAGCTTCCGCCTGGAAGTGAGTCATGGCATTTCTGCTCACACTTGGCCAAAACAAGTCACGTGACTAACCTGTATTTCTAGGGGATGGAAAAGTGCAAACTCATCATGTATTGGTGAAAAGAACCAGAAATGTTTGGTAGGCAACACTAATGACTATCACAGTATTGTGAGAAATAGAAAATTTCACCTTTCAACTTGATGTATGACAGCTAAGGCTTCAAGAATTGTTTACCTTCATGCGACAAGTGTAGGTAATAGTATTAAAGTTACCCTCATTATTTTCTTAGCTGTTATTTTAAAGCCACTTTTAGACTAGTTAATTAGAAGTCCTCAGAGAAGGAATACCAATCTCTAGATTGGATCTCAGATTCTTTCTAGGAGGTACAGACTTTTCCCTTCTCTAAGGTGATACAGTCAGTATACCAGAGAAGGGGCAGAATAGGTGTAGCTTCTTTACTTCTCATTATAGGAAGACCTTGCCCATCACTGTCCCTCTTCCTTTTTAAAGTAGGATTTTGATTTCAGTTGTGACATGGATAAAATGCCAGGTCAGACTCTTGGATGTTTCAAGTGGGGTTTGGGATTCCAGATCAGATCTCTTTGTTGATGTTTTGTGTGTGTGTGTGTGTGTTTGGAGGCTGGGATTTATAGATTGTGACCATCCACTGTGAGAGACATAGTCATAGCACTGGCTATATTTATATCACATTCCAGAGGAAACTGCCTGACCCCCACAGTTCCTGCTCAAAGGTGCTCTTAGTTGGTCATATTTTGTACCCCTCAGAAGTGAGCACCAGACTCAAGGCAGCCAGGTCAGTAGCACCTGCTGTGATATGACCTGGCTTGAAAAGATAAGTAGGCTGGCCACTCTGCCCTCTGCCTGAGAATTTAACTTCCCAGTCTAAGACAGAGGCTCTGAGTCTAACACAGTGCCATGAGAGAGTAAAAAAGCCATTATCACTCGTAGGCAGTTTGAGGAAATCAGAGAAAGTGAGGGTGGAGAAAAAAGAGAGAGCAGGATTGGGGATGAAAAGAGAAGGAAGAGGCTCTTGGTGTGTTGTCCTCATGGAGTCCTTGAGAGACACTAATCCTTCTGCTGGGGTCCTTGGTGGGGCCTTGTGTTCTGCCAGAGCCATTGCATTTTTGCTTCCTTCTGTGATGCCTTACTCTGTGGTTGTTTCTACCCTGTTTGGCTTGGGATTCCTGGGTTCCTTGCATGCGTGCTGTAGGATAGGATTGGGTGTTGGTACTAGTTACATACAGAGGCTTAGTGTAAGAGTAGCTGAAGCAAGGAAGAGGTACTTCTCTCTCATGTCTAAATCTGGACTTATACAGCTCATGTATGAGGCTGGGGACTGGTATGGTGGCTCCATGGTTTTCTGGGATCTTAGTTGTTCTAACTTTCTTATTTGCTGACTCGGGCTGATCTTCATCCTCATGGTCTCAAATGAAACTTCAGCTATCATATTCACATTCCACGCAGTAGGATGGAGGAAGGGTCAAAGAAGGGTCATGCTACAGTCCTTTTTAGACACCTGTGTGAAGTTAGACTCAAGGCTTCCTCTCATATATCAACTAGAACCTCCAACTAGTCACTCCAAGGGTAACTTGGAAATATATCTTTATTCTGGTGATCCATGTACCTAGCAAAAATTGGGGGTTCTGTAACTGCTGAAAGGGACATGAATATTGGGGGATGTCTTACAGTGTGCTTCATGTATGTTTTAAAAATTTTTTGATATAAATTTAGGGTAACTGCCAATTTTTGTTTTAAAAATAGGGATTTGGGGGGAATTACCTTGAATCTGTACAGCAGTTTTTATATTTTAACAGTATCAAATCATCTAATAGCTATTTCTTAGATCCCTCTCTATTTAGTTAGATATTTTAAATTTTTTCTCAGTAATATTTTTTATTTTTCAATGAAGTTGTCTTACTGCTAAGTTTATTCCTAAAATTTTGTGGGTTTTGTGCTATTATAAAAGGATGTTTTAAGTTGCATTTCTAATTGTTTGCTGCTAATCTGTAGAAATGCAATTGATTAGATTATGTTGATCTTTTACTTTGCATGCTTATTAAATTTAATGTTTTTTTAGATTTCTAAGAATTTTGCCAATAAATAACCATGTAATTTATAAATAGAGGTAGTTTTATTTCTCCCATGCTTCCTGTATCTTAAAAGTAAACTCCCTGTTGCTTGAGGCCACCTCGGTGCCTTGGTGTGAAAAGAGTGTAAAACACCACTCAGAATCTTCTTGTTTGATTTAATGCCTATTTGTACCTGGGTTTCTGCTGTACTGATTGTTTCAGCCAAACTAAACAAAGATTCACTTTGTTTCTAATAAACGTTAGTGTCTATTATGTACTCTAGGTGTGGTACTAGGTATTGTAGACAAAAGAAAGACACGAAAATGAAATATGTGATCTTTTCCCTCAAGGAGCTCACAGTTTGGCAGAGACAAATGAATAAGTAAAAATAATATAGTATGATAAATACAGTAATAAAGATCAACATTCACGGTATAAAGTATACATATACTACTAAAATGACAGAAAAGGACTAGTTTTCTGCATCTTCCAGCTCTCTTATTTCTTCAAGACACAGGACATAACTAAGCACTAGCCATCATAGGGGCACTGTAAGTCCAAATGCAGGTGTTCTTTCTTACAGGAGCTTTCCAGTTCTTCCTTATTAGTGAACAGAGTAAACGCTTTCTCTAAACAAATCCCTAAACCTACCACAGTAAAGAGCAATCACATATGTATAATGCTTTATGTTACAGAAAACTCTTCTCATTACAAACCCAGTTTTCCAGAAATCCAGTTACCCGGTTTTGTCAGACTAAGATTTCTTTTGGCATTTTTAAAATAGCAGTCTGTGTTTATTGACCCAGCTTGCCACTGGTGGTGTGTTTTACTTTAAATCTTATCCCTCTTAACTTTTTTTCTGCCTTTGTCTTTAGAAAGTTGGTCTTTGATTGATATTAGTGGTACTTTAGAGGATAACTATGCTAAGCTTTGATTGAAATGGAATTTTAATACAAAAAAAATTCAGGTCAATTAAATCTCTGTCATTTTATGCAGAATATATGGGATAACATGAGATTAACAGAGCATTGTTCCTGCAGCCCATCTCTTGGGATGTGGAAATAGCTTTGCTTTTCAGACCTCTTGTTTGAGATGGTGTTTGCTCTTGGATAATTTTGCCTGGAGCGCCTTGCTGCCCTTGAGCCTCTTCTGTGTGTGCTGTCATAGTATGTGTTAAATGTAGGAATTGAAAGCACTGCTATGCATGATAGTTTACTTAGATTAATTGTAGCTCTAAATTTTGTGTTTTAATTCTTCACTGTCTTGGCATCATAGATGTTGTTGGGCGGTCCAAAAAAAGGAAGTTTTCCTATAAGATAATTATTTTTTAATGGAAGATGGGCACAACGTTTCATCAGAAGCATTTGGGAGAAAACAGTGACCAGGAGACAGAGTGAATTTAAAAAAAAATTGATTGTAATCAACTGCCCACTCTTTGCTTAGTATCTTCTTTACATTGAAGACATAGGTTTTAACACTGACATCCCAAATAATAATTAATGTTTTTATTATTTAAAAATGAAGTTAGTCCCTAGGATTTTGTTATTCTTCAGTATACATTTGATTCTTTCAGATCGAGGTGGAAAATAGTTCTGAAAGTCATTTTTCTGAAATGAATGGAACACAGATCATTTCAATTTTTTTGTTTTTATTATGCCTGGAACCATGAAGATACACTTTTATGGATCACAGAGTATTCAAATTTCAAGGAATAGAACAGCTATATAATTTGTGAGGCCATTTTAGACAGAGAAAGCAACACCTGTGCAGACATGGAAGCCAGAGAAAGCATGACATAATTGGGCAGCTGGGAGTGGTTGGATGTGAATGAAGAGCAGGGCATGGGAAAGAGGTGCAGAGTGGAACCAGGGTGTGGTCGCAGCTGTGATGGGCAGAGTTCCGAGGCCTCTGCCTAGAAGGCCCTTCTGCAGGATTTTCCTGTGTCTGGCTCCCTACTCTTCCAGGCTCCTTCTCATTGCCCTGCCTCAGAGAAGCCTTTCCTGATCACCTAGGATAAAGTAGCCATCCAGTCACTTGCTAACAAGCCAGCTCCTCTTTTTGTTTGTTTATGGAGCGTTCCTTACTGGCTGTCACTTTCTGTTTATTGTCTGTGTCCTAGTGCTTTACTGCAGTTCCATGAGACCAGGATCTTGTCTGTCCTGTTTATTGCCGTAGGTCTAGAGCCCAGCATAAAACTGGCATTTAATAAATGTTTGTGATGTGAATATAAGTGGATTTTTTTTATTATGGATTTTGAATTTTCTTCTGTGGGTTAATTGTTCTCAATCCAGTACTTCTCTAAACCCTTTTACACTTTTAGAAATTACTGAAGACCCCAAAGAGTTTGTTTTGTGGGTTTATATGTATTGATATTTACCAAATTAAAGATAACCTAGACATTTAAAAATAATTTATTTAGAATAATAGACTTGTGGTATGTTAATATAAACATTTTTATGAAAAATAACTTTTCCAAAACAAAAAAAGTGAGAAGTGTGGCATTATCTGACATTTGTGCAAATCCCATTAATGTCTGGCTTCTCATAGCTGGATTCTCATACCCTCTTTTTTCCATTCAGTCTATTGATACTGCATATCATGTAGCCTCTGGACCTCAGCCACATACTTAGGAGGGAATGACAGTAAACAGGCAAATGGTGACTTGGCATAGTATAAAAATAGTCTTGACCTTGCAGACCCCTTGAAAGGGTCTTGATGACCCCTTGAGTTGGACAGGGTTGGGGTCTTTGTACTACATTTTCAGAACTGCTGCTGTAGGTGGATGATTATCAAACTTTTTAGTAGCAGGGGTATATTTTCAAATATCTCCTAACAAGTTCCAATGCATAGAACAGATATAGGTGGAGCTGTTTTGGTTAAAGTGCATATGTGGTGGGAGTACAGATTCGGGAGCACGGGAAGGTCCCTGGAGCCATGCTTTCCCTTTCTTTCTCATTTTTTGGCTGAGCTACTAAGTTGGCCAAGAGATTGATACCTTTATGGCAGGAATACTGTGTGAGAGAAAGTGAGGCAGTTGAACATACTGCAGAGACTTTCCACCCTGTGCCATAGTTTAACTTTCAGGTATTTTATTTAATAGCTTTTTAATATTTTATACAAGTCAGTAAGAAAATTTGCTGTAATTTGCAGCAACCTTAGAGAAATATTTATATAATCGAATATTATCTAACTCAGGTTTTTAACAATTTGCTTTCTTTATACATCTGAGAGTATGTAAAATAAAAATTCAATCAAGGTCCAATACGTAATCAGACAAAAGTAAGGATGTGGAGGAAGTTTAATATTGGGAATTGGTAATCTAATTGTATGTGCCAAATGCAGGAGGAATTCTCATGGTCTTGAGAGTGGAGGGAATGGCAGTTGGGCAGAGGCTGCCTAGAGCTTGGACTGTGTGTTAGGCAGCACCACCATCAGCTAATGGTAATACGTTGTTGTGATAAATGCAGTGTATGACTGCCTTGGGAAACATTCTCAACTCAGTCTATTTTGTTTCTGTGTGAAACTGTTTCTAATCTTTTTTGTCTTGAAAAAAGGATCCTGACAAAAGTTTCCCACAAAGCTTCTGTTTTTACACAAAAATCCTGTCCCTGGATTTGTAGGCCTTGCCCTTTGGGAGTTTTATCTGACGGGCAATATAAAGTATCCTCATTACCATCATTATTTATTACCTGTATCATTAAAAAAGACATCATTTATTGTATGTAATTATATCACAGTGTTTATATAAAACACGAGCTCTAGCTTTGTTGTCTACATTTTAAGAGAAGGAAAAATTGAGAGATAAAGAGAAAAGTAATGAAAATAATTACAAGGCTGCAAAATACTGTCTTAGGTTTGGATTTAAATATTTTTAAGATGTGATTTAATAACTTCACACATGATTCTTATGAAAAGAGAACAAACCTGTTTAATGAGTTAAAAATAGGGTACATCTCCATAAAAGATAGAAGGAGATATAATTGGACAATTTGCCTTCTGGATTAGGTTTAAAATTCAAAAGAACTGCCTAATAGTGATACTAATTAAATTCTAATTATCTTTAGAAATGTGAAAGATAATTCTGCTAATTTAACCATTTTTTCAGTAAAGGCTTCACTCTAAGCCTATCGTGTTTATTTTTATATTTCTTTAATTTTTTGAATAAATAGCATCATAAATCTTGTAGCATTTCCCATTAATATTAAAGTGTGCCCCAATTTCTTTGAAGTAGATGGAGTCATGTAGTATTAACCTATCTAGGCCGGGCACGGTGGCTCACGCCTGTAATCCCAGCACTTTGGGAGGCCGAGGCATGGATCACCAGATGTCAGGCATTCAAGACCAGCCTGGCCAACATGATGAAACTCTGTCTCTACTAAAAATACAAAAAATTAGCTGGGCGTGGTGGCAAGTGCCTGTAATCCCAGCTCCTCAAGAGGCTGAGGCAGGAGAATTGCTTGAACCCAGGAGGTGGAGGTTGCAGGGAGCTGATATCACACCATTGCACTCCAGCCTGGGCAACAAGAGTGAAACTCTGTCTCAAAAAAAAAAAAATCTGTAGGCAGCTCTCCATCATACCTCACACCAGGAGAGGAGGAAAGTACCCATAGTTTCTTAAAATTTTATGTTTAATAAAAATTAATCAGTGGTATGTTATAGGGAAGTAAGAAATGTTTTAGTAATAGCTACCTTGTTTAAGATCGCAGTTCCTCTCCACCAGGCACTCATGGTCCTCCCTACCTGACTACTCAATTTTTCTTTCTTTCCATTGCAATATCTTCTGTGCTATAATCTAGTTTACTTATGTTTATTATTTCCTGTCTCCTACTCTCCTCCTACAGAAGTGCTTTGAATGCATTTATCTTTGTTTAGTTTACTGATACGTACTGAGTGCCTAGAATATATTTGTTAATTCAATGAATTGTTTTTCCTTTGGCTTCTAGAAGTGGACGTACATTTCTTTTGGGGAAAAATACCCAGCAGCCTATTCAAAACTTTAAGAGGCTTCTCTTTCTGGCAGCATGGCAGAGTAGAGGTTAAAAAAAAGTCCCACATTATGAAATGTTAAAAATACTGGACTTAATATTCAAGATATCTTTTAAATGCATTGTTCAGCTGACAAGAAGTAAGGAAACTTTCCAGAGGCCCAGAACAAGAAATCTTGAATCCAGGGAGGTAAGATAGTAGTGATACTGGCTCCCGTGCTGAGGGTTCTGGTATTTGTAAGTCCTTCGAAACCCAGAACTTTGGCTTTTGCAGGGTGGCCATAGGGTACCAGACGGTGTCTAGGGATCAAGCGTTTGCTAAGTAAGATCCAGAGACCTTTGTGTAAAGCTGAAGCTCCCTGAAAGGTGTCAGTGGGTAAACTAGGAAAAAGCAAAAAACCTATCCCTCAAGGGTTGGAAAAGTATAGGGTAGGGAGAATAGGAACAAGATTGCCTGTTTCAGCTTTTCACTGGAAGGGTAAAATAACCTTCCCCGAAAAATTATAACCGCAGTTCCACTCTAACTGGATTTGGGGTTGAAGTTCATACTACCTTAATGGTGGGAAAAAAAAAAAAAAACCACCAAGCCAAGAATTTAGTGAAAAGTAGTCTCAGGTCTCACGATTGAGAATCAAATGAAATCCTCACTGGAGAAATACAGGAACACAGGCCTCAGAGAATTGACACAGGTAAAGTTTCTTCCTAGAAATGCATTCACAATTTAAAAAACCAAAAATACTTTATATAAACCATGAGTTAATCAGCAGAGCAAGGAGACCATGTAATCAGGCATTCAAACATTGCAGATATTGTAGTTGTCAGATATGGAATATAAGATAAATGCTTAGTATGTTGAGAGTATAAAAATATGGCTAAAGAGCAAAAGACTATCAAAAATAATTAGACAAGTTGAATTCAGCAATGTGTAAAGGAAATACTGGATATTGAACAAAGGGTTTATTCCAGGAAGGCGAACTTGGTTCTGCATTAGAAGGACTATTAATGTGATTATCGACACAAGCAGTTTAAAGTTAAAAAAACCATATCATCCTAAAATATACAGAAAAAGAATTTATTAAAATTCATCTCTCTTTTATGGTAAAAACTCATAACAAACTAAGAACAGAAGGGAAATTCTGTAACCTGACAAAGGGCATCTGTGAAAAACCTACAGCAAACATAGTATTTGATAGAGAAACATTATTTGATAGAGAAACATTAATGGTATTCCTCTCAAAAACAGCAGCGATATAAAGATGCCCACTGTTACCCTGCCTCTTCATGATTGCACTGGAGATATGAGTTAGTGCAGTAAAGCAACAAAGAGCTACAAGGCTATGAGGAATGAACAGAATGGTCATTCCTTAGAGTGAATGTAAGTACCTTCATAGAAAATTCAGGAGTTTATTAAGTTGCTGAATATATGATTGATATAGTAAAATTTAAGGACTAACATCCAGAATCTGCAAGGAATGCCAATTAATCAACAAGAAGATCAATATGATAAAGTCAGTTCTATTACTCTAAACTAGCAGCATACAATAATAAATGTAATAAAAATATTTCTCAATAGTGAAGAAAAAAGCCACCTATATTAAGTTTTACAGTGTCTTAAAGTCTTGTAAGACAAGTACTTGCTTCAGGAATGTCTTAGCCATTCTTGACCCTTTGTATTTCCAAATAAATTTTAGAATTAACTGGTCAAATTCCACAAAAACAAAACCATACCCTGCTGGGTGTTTTTTTAAAAATAGCAATAAATTCATATATTAAAGACAGATTAATTGATATGTTTATAGGAAGCCATCTTTCTCTCTATGAACATTCCACTCTAAGGAATGACCATTCCTCATATTATAATGTATTCTTCTGCTACCTTTTAAATCCAACATTGTTTTTAAGACTCATCCATATTGTTGTAGTTCACTAACTTTGGTGTCACAGAGCAAGGGTTGGCAAACTAGTATTTTTGTAAATAAAATTTTATGGGAATGCAGCCACTCTCATTCATTTATGTATGGTTTACAGCTGCTTTTGCACTACAACATCAAAGTTGTTGGCCTTTACAGAGACCGTATGGCCCGCAAAGGCTAAAGATCAAACCCACTTGAAAGGGTTGTTATTAGGATAAAATTCTCTCTCTAATGCCTAAGCCACTGAGGAATCCTGTAGCCATAGACCCTGACTCATTTATGCCGGTGTGAGGTGTGGTATGAAACAAACAAAACTTTATGAGTAGTTCCTTCCCCATTTGAGCAGCAGTGATGGGTGAATGTAAGGCAAGCGGCACACTGCAGGCATTCAGACAGCTCCCCCCTCCATTTCCTGTCTGTGGCTACTGTTCTCTAGGCTCTTCTCTCACACCACCAAGAATTATTTATTACAGGTGTTTATATTGACCATTTCCTCCCTAAGGACAGTGATGTTGTCTAACTCATCTTTGTTCTCATATGGTCTGGTAAAATGCTTGGCATATAGTAGGGCAGTTAACAAATTTGTTAAGTGAACAAATGTCTACTATATGCCTTGCTTTTGTTCACAGAACAGCAGTGTATGCAGTATTTGGCCTGCCAAAGTAAGATGTTAAATCCAAAGTAAGATGTTAAATCCTAATTTAGCGTTTAGCTATCTGAAACACGTTTAAAAGTTACTTGTTTTAACATCATATTTCGAGAAATTCTAACATATGTAAAAGTAGACAGAACAGTGAAACGAGTCCCCTTAAACCTGTATCCATCCTCCAGATTCAGCAAACACATTTTCCCACTTGTGTTCCACCTCTCAATCTAACCTCACTCCCCTGCTCTTAAGCCCAAGTATTTTAAAGCAATAGAAGACATCATGTCATTTTACCTCTAACATTCTTCAGTATAGATCCTTTAAAATGAGAACATTTTGAATATGACCACAATGCTGTTATCATTCCTAATTAACAGTGATTTCTTAGTAGCGTCTGTAACCCAGTTCATAATCATATTTCCTCAGTGGTCCCTAAAGTGTCTTTTTAAGTTGATTTTTATATTCAAAACTCAAAACAAGACCAACATAGTACATTTAGTTTTTTTAAAAAAGCTTTCCTTAAAAAGAAATAAAACAATACCTATTTTAAAAATTATTTCTCTCCCTTTCTCTTCTTTTCTTTTTGATAACTCTTTAGATTAGGGTTCTTCATAATGAAACCATAAACTGCTCTAGCAGATAAAGGTTTCATCTTTTAAGACTGCTTTGCCGTTCTTTTTTTTTTTTTTTTGATAGCCAAGCACTTAACATGTATAGAGAGCGCTACTGCAGTTAACAGCACAGCAAAATGCAAAACTGTTAACTGTTCTCTAATTTTTCTTGTGCAATGAGATAGCATTATGTGCAGTACCATTAGGAAAATAATTTTACATCATTTTCATTCATAATAATTTTACATTATTTACATTAAATGTAGTCTAAACCTGTAAAATAATCTTGTATTCATTAAAAAGTATATGTTCTTTGGTATGTTTAAATAGTTTAAATATATCTTTAAAAAATTTTAGTTATTCCTCTTGAATTTATGGTTAGGGTCTCAAGAAGGAAGCTTGAGACTAGACTGTAATGTGTGTTTGAAAAAGACTACTCATGGATGAACTTAATTCTTAAATTCTCTAAAGCTCAAGTGGAGAAATGACATCTGCAAAAAATTTATCTTTTAGTTACATTATGGGTAATAAAGACAAACGTGTAACTGTTTAGTGTATTTAAAAGGAAAGGAGCGATAACCCAAGTGATTAGAGGGTTTAGTAGAATACAGTTTTGAGAATTAGAATTTAAAAAAATAATACAGAAGAAATGTTTGAGTTATTGATGTGAATTAAATAGCAGGTTTATTTCAGAGTTTTTTTTTTTTTCAAACAATTTACTTAACTTTCCTATTACATTGTTAAGTAAAATGTCAACTTAATTGTACTGCACTGTTTTTGTTTGTTTGTTTGTTCTGAGAGCAGGAAGCAAATCCTATAATCAGCCCTCCAAAGAACTGAAACAAATATTAAGAAAAGGCACTTGAGGTCATCCCCTAGAATGGATCTTAACTGATAACAATGCAGAAGCAGTCTGAGACTACAAGGCAGACCGAATTGAGGGAGGGAGGCAGAGAATAGCTTTTCACAGGAAAATCAGCAGGCAAGAATGCAGAACAATCACTAACGCTATAAACTAAGAGAAGTTAAATGACATTAGGGGGAGACTAGTAAGAGAGAAACCAAGTTAGAAAAAACAGTAACTTAAAAACTGATATACCAAATTACTGATTAGTTAAGGAAAAAAGGAAGGGTATGGTTGTTTTGCAGTGTGTGGTACCTGCGATAAATCTGTAAGGTAGAATTTGTGACTAACCAGAACACTGTCTTTCTGTAACATGCTAATAAATGAAAAGGTTTTTTGTTTTGTTTTGTTTTTTTCAATGGTAACTAAATATTTCAGGCTATTATTAGGGCCAAAAATCTAAAATCTACCCCTAACTCAAGTTTTGGTTTTTATTTGGTCTGTTGAGCAAATCCAAAAACTTTTTAGATCTCAAAAGGTCACTTAAGTTAGTAACCAAGTAACATCAGACAGTGTATTAAGGAAAGCAGTTCTCAAAAGAACCTTCATGCTTACAAATGTAAAAAAAAAAAATTTCATCTAAGGGTACTACTGTCCTTTGAGATTTTTTGTCTTCTTTTCCTCCTCACAGATGATCCAGTTATGGAGGTGGAAAAGTATGGCACTGAGCTCTGGGGAATGCATGGGAAAAAAAAACTGGGAAAAGAGAGTGACAACAGAGATTTCCATTTAGTCTGCAAATTGTTTTTGGTCTTTCTCATCCGTAGTCCAGTGCCAAGAGACTGTGGGATCATACAGTCTTGTTTGTTATCCAAACTGGCAGTGGCAGTACTGATCACAACAGTGTAGTAACTGTCTGCGCTCAGTAGTGTCATTGGCAAGCTTCTAGTGAATTCTTTATCCACTCTGGGGGCCACCTCATAGAGTATACATGTTGTCTTTGCGTTTTAACTTGATCTATGGACCAACAGTTGTTTGTGGGTAACATTTGAGAATCTCTGTTTAAAGTCTAGGAAGTAAAAGGTTTTTTTAAATAAAAAATGTAAAGCCTATACAAAAGTATATTTAGCAGAAGATAGAACAAGCCATGAAGCCACCTCTCCCCTATGTCTTGTCTTATTTTTCTATTTTGACTGATTTCCTTCTGTGTTTGTTAGCATTAGGTTTGGCAGCATCGAAAAGGTCCCTGTATTCCCTCTTCCCCCACAAAAAGGTGCTTTCAACAAGATAGAGGTTTTTTCCTCTCAGGATATGGCAGCTATGTGGTCAGCAAAGACCCAGCTCCTCTTAACTTTCTGTGTTGCAGTCTTTAGCTTATGACTTTCCTTCTCAAGGTTATCTCCTGGTTGCAGAGAAGGTCCTTGCAGCTCCATCCGTTGTGTTTGTTTTTCAGGCAGCGGAATCGAGGAGGGGTGAGGGCAAAATGGCCTTTCTCTCCGTGAAGTTGGTCCCTTTAAAAATCTTTCCCATATTCCCACCCACTGATTTCTGATATTGGCCACCCTAATCTTCAAGGCAGGCCAGAAGATGTAAATTGCCACTTTTAGTAATACAGCAGTTTGATTTGTAAAAAAAGAAGAGGAAACTATTGAATGAACAACTAGCAGTCTGCCATAATTTAGATATTTTATATAAAATAATTTCTGATATAGTTGAAGCGCTTCCCTCCCTCCCTCAGAAACAACCACTAGTAAGAATTTGGTGTATTATCCTCATGCATATTATTCTCTACAGTGTTTGTGTCCATAAGCAGTCTGTTTTATTTTAATATGTTTTAAAGCTGTATATTAATGGAACATATTGTACATATTCTGCAAATTGCTTTTGTCTTATTCAACGTTGTATACTGATAGTGATGCACATAATTCTAGTTTATTCGTTTTTCCTGCTATATAGTAGTCTATTATATAGTTCCTGTGTATATTTAGGTTGTTACTTTTTTTTTTTTTTTTGCCATTATAAACAGTCTTGCAATCATGTCTCTTTATACTCATGTGTAAGAGTTTCTCCAGGGACTGTACCTAGAAGTGAAATTAGTGAGTGATAGGGTAGTGCTTTCTTCCGCTTTATGAGATACTTATTGCCAGATTGCTCTCCAAAGTGGCTGTGCCAAATTACACTTGGAACAACAGTGTGTGAGTGTCCCATTTCCTTATTTCTTACTAGTTGTGTTTTTGCCAGTTTGATGAGGTCAGATTCATTTTCCTGAGTACTACGGAGATTGAGCATATTTTTATGTTGTCTTATATGTTCCATGTTTATGATTCTTTGTGATTTGCCCATTCATATCTTTTGGCCATTTTTCAATTGTGTGTGTTTTTGTTGTTTGTTTGTTTTATGTATTTTGTTTTTAGAGACAAGGTCTCGCTCTGTTGCCTAGGCTGGAGTGCAGTAGTGGGATCACAGCTCACTGCAGCCTCAGCCTTCTAGGCCCAAGTGATCCCCCCAGCTCAGCCTCCCAAGTAGCTGGGATTGCAGGTGTGTGTCAACACACCTGGCTAATTTTTTTTTTTTTTTTTTTTACTTTTTGCTTTTCGTAGAGATGGGGTCTTCCTGTGTTGCCCAGGCTGGTCTTGAACTTCTGGGTTCAAGTGATCCTCCTGCCTTGGCCTCCTACAATGCTGGGATTATAGGCGCGAATCACCGCAATTGGCCTGTTGTTTGTTTTGGTTTGTAGAAGTTTTTAATACATTTTGATACCAATCTTTTGTTCATTATCTGTATTGAGAATATTTCTTCCCAGGCTTTCGTATATCTTATGATGTCTTTGGTTATATAAAAAATTTTAATTTTTATGTAGTAGAAAATTATTCATTCTTTTGTGGTTTGTGCTTTTTGAATATTGCTTAAGAAATTCTTCCTGATCTAATGACATGACAGTAGTTGCCTATAGTTTAGAGTGTTAGATATTTATGCCTTTAAGCCTTTAATTTTTTTTGTATGATATGAGGTAGGAATTTTATTTTCACTTATGAATGAACATTTATTGAATAGCCCATCCCTTTCACACAGATTTATAGTGCCATCTCTGTCATATATGAAGTTTGCATATTCATGTGGGTCTGATTCTGGGCCGTCTTCTGTTTCATTGGTCTTTTCATCTGTGTCTGCCTGTGTATCACACCGAATTAGTTACCATATTTTGATATATGGTAGACAGAGTTCGCTCACCTTGTTGTTCAAAATTGTAATGGCTTTCTTGGCTTTGCTCTTCCATGTAACTTTAGGATCCACTTTTAAAGTTCTATTTAAAAAACGATATTGAGATTTTGATTGGAACTATAGTAAGTACACAGATTAATATAAAGATAATTTTTTTCTTTATTATAGAAAACCTTCCACACATAAGGATAGTATTCCTTAATTTTTTTGTAGATCTTTCTAAGCAATTTTTTTCTTTTTCTTTTATTATTATTATTTTTCATTAAGAGACAGGGTCTCACTCTGTCCCAGAGGCTGGAGTGCAGTGGCATAGTCACAGCTCACTGCAGCTTCAACTTCCCAGGCTCAAGCAATTTTCCCACCTCAACTTCCCAAGTAGCTGGGGCTACAAGCACGTGCCACCGTGCCTGGCTAACTTTCGTATTTTTTTGTAGAGACAGGGTCTCCCTATGTTGACCAGGCTGGTCTCGAACTCCAGGACCAAACAATACTCCTGACTCAGCCTCCGAAGTGTTAGGATTACAAGCATGAGCCAAAGCACCTGGCTTAGCAATTTTCTAGTTGTTATTAGTACAGAAGACTTCAACTGAATTTTGTATGTTCATCTTGTATCCAGCAACCTTGCTGAAAGTTCTTGTTCTAATTGTCTTTATTTCCTTGGATTTTCTATTATTTTTTGTTCATTTTCTTCTTTCTGATTCTAAATCTTTTTTTTTCCTTTTTGTTGTACTGTGCTAGATAGGATCTCTAGTACATTGTTGACAGGAAGAAGTAATAGAAGACATTTATCTTTGTCTTTTTCCCAACTTTAACAGTAAGTGAGTTGTTTTTTTAACTGTAGATTTAGGGCAGATATCTTTTGTCAGGTTAACCAAATTCTTATTTCTAGTTTTCCATGAGTTCTTTGTTTTAAGTGTCATAAAGGAGTGCTGAGTTTTACTATTTTAAATAATATATAAGTTGTTTCCTCTTACCCACACCTCCATTCTTTGTTCTAATCTTGTCATCTATCACATCTTCATATTAATAAGTTGTACAACACAGAGTTATAACTTTTGTTTTAATTGGTTTTACATCTTTTAAGAAATTAAGAGGGAAGAAATCAGGCTTTTATATTTATTCATATATTTACCTTTTCTGGTGTTCTTCACTCCTTCTGACAGATCTGAGTTTCCATCTGGTGTCATTTCCCTTTTACCTGAAGAACTTCCTTTAGCATTTCTTAATTTGTTTTGACCTTTCTTTACTTGAAAATGTCTTTGTTACATGTAATGAGAAGTCATCCTTTTTTTTCCTGTACATATATTTTTTTCCTTGTGGATGCTTTCAATATTTTCTCTTTATCTTTTGTTTTCAGCAGTTTAAACAAGATGTGCTGTGGTTGTGGTTTTCTTTGTATTTATCTGCTTAGGTTTCACTGGACTTAAATTTGCAATTTTGTTCTTCCCCAAATGTGGCCATTTTCAGGGTTTTTTTTTTTCATGTATTTTTTTTATCCTGTTTCCTCTGTTCTCCCCTTTTGCAGCTCTGATTTCACATATGTTAAATTTTATGCTATACCACAGCTCACTGAGGCTGTTCATTAAAGATTTTTCTTTCCTCTTCAGATGGGATAATTTCTTTTGATCTGCCTTTAAATTGACTAACCCTGTATTCTGTTGTCTATAATCTGCTGTAATCCCATCAAGTGAATTTCCCATTTCAGACTTTATGTTTTTGTGTTTTACATGATTCTGTGTGGTTCTTTTTTATAGTTTTAATTTGTTTGATAAGAGTTTCCTCTGTTCAGTTATTATTAATTTCTTGAACATATTTATAGTAGGTATGTTATAGTCCTTGCCAACTGATTTCCATGTCTGCGTCATCTTCTGTTCAATATCCATTGACTGCTTATTTTCTTGACTCAACTTTTCTGTTTATTTTCATGTCTCGTAATTTTTTATTGTATACTGGATATTGTGGATAATATGTTTTTTTGACCCTCAGTTCTCTCTTTTCTTAACGAATATTGATCCCTTGCTGGCTAGATTTAAACTCCAAACTCTGCCTCCCTGGCATTGGGCAACATCGTTGATATGTCTGTTCAGTTCTTTCAGCCATCTAAATGTCGCTTTTCTTTGGAGCCTCTGGAGTCTGCCCTGTATTATATGATTCAAGGTTCAACTAAAGATGGTAATTAAGTTTACATACCTATTTTAGGGTTCTCACTTTTCTAGTATTTCCTGCCTCACTTTCCAGTTGCCTGCTAGTTCCAAACCTCATCCTTTGATGCTTCAAGCCAATGTGATTGTGACTTCCTTCTTGAGTTTCAGTAACTCTGCACAGTGTAGGCTGGTAACTGCCGTTATTTGTGAGTAGATTAGTCTAGAATAAGCTCCTCTACTTTTCTGTGTGTGAGTCTCTCATGCTTTCACTTTCAGCTTTTCTGAATCCTTATGTTTTGGTGTATGTCTCGTAAATAGCATTTAGCTTTTACTTTTTAAGAAAAATCCAATTTGACAATTTAGATATATTTAGTCATTTTGTCTTAATTTTAATAACTGATGTAATGGGATTTATTTCTACCATTTTGTGCTGTCTATAGGTGTGGTTTCTCTATTATTTTAAATTCCTTTCTCATTTTATTTTAAAGTGATTGATTTTCTATTTCCTCCTTTTTCAACTTTGATTTTTAACTTACACATTCTGTTTTTATTTAATTAGTTGTTACCTTTTAATTCTCAACATATTTTCTCTTAAAAAAGCTAAAATTAATTTTTCTACCCTATCCCTAAACACAACGACCTTAAAATGTTTTAATTTCAATTGTCTTTCTTCCTTCTCACATGATACCGTTTTCTGGCATTTTTATTTATTTACTAAATAATTATTGAACTCTTCTACCTTGTGCCAAGTACTGTTCCAGATGATGTAGTAATAACATTAAACCACATAAAGTTCCTGTCGTTTTGGAGCTTACAAGATAATTAATAAATTAATTAAGATAGATTATGATGCATTATGATGTAAATTAGTACGTGGTGCTATAGTGGAAAGTAATGCATTAGGAAGAGATAAAGAATAACATTGGGGGTGGAGATGCTGTCTTGTAGATTAGTTTCTGCTCTCTTCAGACATTTCATAACATCTTTAGGGCTCAAGTATGAAAAACATAATTCCCATGCTGGGGATGTTCACAGTCTAACCAAAGAGTCCCGGGGAAAAGATACATATATGGAAGCCACTGGCACATGGTGGGTGAATCTGTGCCACTGATTAACTTCGCAGGGAGGATGTGTATAGTGTCAGGGGGCTTGAGAACAGATACGGAGAAGAGTGGGGAGTCAATAAAGAAGACTTCAAAGCATTGTCAGAAAAGTAGGAGAATAAGAAATGACCCTGAAAGCCAAGAGAAGAGGCTTTATTTATAGCCTGCCTATTCTAAAAATAATTTAAGATGGCTAAGATATCAAGTAGAATGAAGCTGAGAAAGAGACTTGTGTTGCTAGGTAGGACATTACAGTTACTTGATTAACAGATGGTTTCACTGAAGTGAAGACTTGCCTTAGGGATAGAGAATAAAGATTTCTTGTGCAGAAGATGGTAAAGGAAGGAAGAACAAATAAAATGATAATTGGAGAGGTTGGTGTTGTAGCAAAAACATGTAGAAAATCTTAGAGATTTGGGGGATTCCATGACCAGAAAATAACATGGGCCCTTGGCCTGGAGAAAGTTCCTGCTGGATCCTTTACTTCCCAGAAACTGCTCCCCTGGTAGGCGATGTATTTTCCTGTGTCTGAGTTCATAGTGGGGAGAAAGATGCATATTTTTCTGAAACTCCAACACAGGGTTCTGTTGTAATGATCTGGCATTCATCTTCGTATGATTAAAAATTAAAGTATGGGAAGAAATTAGTGACTTACCTGGCCTTTGCTCTTCAGACTCCTTAGCATGATAGTTAAAGCTTCTGAACACATCCCTTTACTCCTATCTCCCAATTAATTCTTCTGTTTCCTGTTCCCAGACATTCCCTGCAATTTCTTGCCTCCCTATTTTAACTCACACTGTTTTGTCCACTTGAGATATTATTTTGCCTTTTCCTAACTCATACCAATTCTCTAGTCATTCTCCCCACCAGTTTCTCTTTTTTGTGCGCTATAGCCCGTCACAACTCTTGGCATCTTTTGCAAAGACTTAAATTGTGAAATGACATGCAAACTCACTTTGTTGTCTCTCCTTCTATATTGCAAGCTCGTTGAGGATAGGGACTGAAGATTTTTCATGTTTGTGTGCATCAGACTGCTTAGTGTAGTGTTTTGCACATACTTGAGAAAGTTTGAGTGAATTAGGGATATGTGATTCTGTGATAGACTAAGTAACGCTATGTCTAAGATGAGCAGGTCATATACCAGGTTCTAGTTTGTAGCTCTTAAAGTTTATATTGAAGTTCTGCTTCTTTACAGTCTCCTGTAAAAGTAGAGTCCTTAATTTAGATCCTCCACTGATTTGTGTCTTCATTTTTTTCTTGACAGGATATATACCTATATAAATCAATAATTATAGGTTGCAGATTGGTGTATCAGGATGCTTTTCACTGTAGTAGCAGAATACCCAGTTAAATCAGTGAGGGGTTTATCATCTTGCGTAACAAGAAGTTCAGACATCGGGAGGTCTGGTCTTAGGGTTGTTCTGGCTCCATGAAATCACGAGGGTCCTGTCTGCTCTCCATGTTTCCAATTTGTCATCCTCAGCATGTCATTGATGGCATGTTGATGATGGCTTCCCTCATGGCCTCAAGATGGTTACATTACTTCTAAGCATACACTACTTTTATACTCTCCAACAATATCCAAAGGTTGAAAAGTGTAGTTTCTCCTTCAACATCTGTACGAGGGATTTAACTGTTTCTGAATGCTTCCCAGCAGACCTCCCTTTTGGTCCCATTAGTCAGGATTTGGTCACTTGTATTAGCTAGAGGAATAGAATGACCGTGGTTGGCTTGGACCAATCAGGAATAGGTGGCCTAGCAGAGAATGGTCACTTGAATTCAGTTGGAGGTCCAATGCAATGAAAAATGTCAAGGTGGGATAAGGAACAAACAGTGTCTTCCACAGTACTGTGTAGGTGTCTTTGGCCTTCCCACCTGGAAAGTTAAGATCCTCACAGTTTTCTAAGAGGGAGAGAGATAATTTTGTGTTTCCACTGAGCTTCGTGTTGGATCTGTTTATTAACTGACTAATTCATGTAATAGACATTAACTGAACACATTTTGTGCCACGTACTATGCTCAGTATTGAGGAAGTAGCTGAATAAGGCATGATCCTGGCACTCAGGTGGTAGCTGCCTACAGTTAAGTGGAACAGGGTGGCTAAGGGTAGAGAATAGAGTTATTCTGAAATAAACTGATTTTAGGACATTTATTTTTCAACAGGAGATGTGGGACATGTGGATTTGGGATATGAATTCATTTGAAAAACCACTTTGGGGTAAGTTGCTAGTTGGGAGTGAATGACTTTAGGGCTCTACTTCTCTTACATTGGGGTTTGATCTTACAGCTAGCTTCTTAGGTTTTAAAAATTATGTTGATTTGGGGGAGTTGTTCCAAGATGGCCAAATAGGAACAGCTCCAGTCTACAGCTCCCAGCATGAGCGACGCAGAAGACGGGTGATTTCTGCATTTCCAACTGAGGTACCGGGTTCATCTCACTGGGGATTGTCAGACAGTGGGTGCAGTACAGTGGGTGCAGCACACCAAGCGTGAGCCAAAGCAGGGCGAGGCATCACCTCACCTGGGAAGCGCAAGGGGTCAGGGAATTCCCTTTCCTAGCCAAGGGAAGGGCAGACAAATGGCACCTGGAACATCAGGTCACTCCCACCCTAATACTGCGTTTTTCCGACGGTCCTAGCAAACTGCACACCAGGAGATTATATCCCGCGCCTGGCTTGGAGCGTCCTATGCCCACGGAGCCTCGCTCATTGCTAGTGCAGCAGTCTGAGATTGAACTACAATGTGGCAGTGAGGCTGGGGGAGGGGCACCCGCCATTGCTGAGGCTTGAGTAGGTAAACAGAGCGGCCAGGAAGCTTGAACTGGGTGGAATCCACCGCAGCTCAAGGAGGCCTGCCTGCCTCTGTAGACTCCACCTCTGGGGGCAGGGCATAGTCGAACAAAAGGCAGCAGAAACGTCTGCAGACTTAAATGTCCCTGTCTGACAGCTTGGAAGAGAGTAGTGGTTCTCCCAGCACAGAGCTTGAGATTTGAGAACGGACAGACTGCCTCCTCAAGTGGGTCGCTGACCCCCTAGTAGGCTAACTGGGAGGCACCCCCCAGTAGGGGCAGACTGACACCTCATATGGCTGGGTACCCCTCTGAGCTGAAACTTCCAGAGGAACAATCAGGCAGCAACATTTGCTGTTGAGCAACTTTCACTGTTCTGCCGCCTCTGCTGCTGATACCCAGGCAGACAGGGTCTGGAGTGGGCCTCCAGCAAACTCCAACAGACCTGCAGCTGAGGGTCCTGACTGTTAGAAGGAAAACTAACAAACAGAAAGGACATCCACACCAAAACCCCATCTGTACATCACTATCATCAAAGACCAAAGATGGGGGAAAAACAGAGCAGAAAAACTGAAAATTCTAAAAATCAGAGCACCTCTCCTCCTCCAAAGGAATGTAGCTCCTCACCAGCAACAGAACAAAGCTGGACGGAGAATGACTTTGACGAGTTGAGAGAAGAAGGCTACAGACGATCAGACTTCTCTGAGCTAAAGGAGGAAGTTCGAACCCATGGCAAAGAAGTTAAAAACCTTGAAAAAAGATTAGACGAATGGCTAACTAGAATAACCAATGCAGAGAAGTCCTTAAAGGACCTGATGGAGCTGAAAACCATGGCACGAGAACTACGTGATGAATGCACAAGCTTCAGTAGCCAATTCGATCAACTGGAAGAAAGGGTATTGGTGATGGAAGATCCAATGAATGAAATGAAGCGAGAAGAGAAGTTTAGAGAAAAAACAATAAAAAGAAACGAACAAAGCCTCCAAGAAATATGGGACTATGTGAAAAGACCAAATCTACGTCTGATTGGTGTACCAGAAAGTGACGGGGAGAATGGAACCAAGTTGGAAAACACTCTGCAGGATATTATCCAGGAGAACTTCCCCAACCTAGCAAGGCAGGCCAACATTCAGATTCAGGAAATACAGAGAATGCCACAAAGATACTCCTCGAAAAGAGCAACTCTAAGACACGTAATTGTCAGATTCATCAAAGTTGAAATGAAGGAAAAAATGTTAAGGGCAGCCAGAGAGAAAGGTCAGGTTACCCACAAAGGGAAGCCCATCAGACTAACAGCTGATCTCTCGGCAGAAACTCTATAAGCCAGAAGAGAGTGGGGGCCCATATTCAGCATTCTTAAAGAAAAGAATTTTCAACCCAGAATTTCATATCCAGCCAAACTGAGCTTCATAAGTGAAGGAGAAATAAAATACTTTACAGAGAAGCAAATGCTGAGAGATTTTGTCACCACCAGGCCTGCCCTAAAAGAGTTCCTAAAGGAAGCACTAAACATGGAAAGAAACAACCGGTACCATCCACTGCAAAAACGTGTCAAATTGTAAAGACCATCAAGGCTAGGAAGAAACTGCATCAACTAACGAGCAAAATAACCAGCTAACATCATAATGACAGGATCAAATTCACACATAACAATATTAACCTTAAATGTACATGGGCTAAATTAAAAGACACAGACTGGCAAATTGGATAAAGAATCAAGACCCATCAGTGTGCTGTATTCAGGAATCCCATCTCATGTGCAGAGACACACATAGGCTCAAAATAAAGGGATGGAGGAAGATCCACCAAGCAAATGGAAAACAAAAAAAGGCAGGGGTTGCAATCCTAGTCTCTGATAAATCAGACTTTAAACCAACAAAGATCAAAAGAGACAAAGAAGGCCATTACATAATGGTAAAGGGATCAATTCAACAAGAAGAGCTAACTATCTTAAATATATATGCACCCAATACAGGAGCACCCAGATTCATAAAGCAAGTCCTTAGAGACCTACAAAGAGACTTAGATTCCCACACAATAATAATGGGACACTTTAACACCCCACTGTCAACATTAGACAGATCAACGAGACAGAAAGTTAAAAAGGATATTCAGGAATTGAACTCAGCTCTGCATAAAGTGGACCTAATAGACATCTACAGAACCCTCCACCCCAAATCAACAGAATATACATTCTTCTCAGCACCACACCACAGTTACTCCAAAATTGATCACATACTTGGAAGTAAAGCACTCCTCAGCAAATATAAAAGAACAGAAATTATAACAAACTGTCTCTCAGACCACAGTGCAATCAAAATAGGACTCAGGATTAAGAAACTCACTCAGAACCGCCCAACTACATGGAAACTGAACAACCTGCTCCTGAATGACTACTGGGCACATAACGAAATGAAGACAGAAATAAAGATGTTCTTTGAAACCAACGAGAACAAAGACCCAACATACCAGAATCTCTGGGACACATTCAAAGCAGTGTGTAGAGGGAAATTTATAGCACTAAATGCTATAAAAAGAGAAAGCAGGAAAGATCTAAAATTGACACCCTAACATCACAATTAAAAGAACTAGAGAAGCAAGAGCAAACACATTCAAAAGCCACCAGAAAGCAAGAAATAGATCAGAGCAGAACTGAAGGAAATAGAGACACAGAAAACCCTTCAAAAAATCAATAAATCCAGGAGCTGGTTTTTTGAAAAGATCAACAAAATTGATAGATCGCTAGCAAGACTAATAAAGAAAAAAAGAGAGAAGAGTCCAATAGATGCAATAAAAAATGATAAAGGGGATATCACCACCAATCCCACAGAAATACAAACTACCATCAGAGAATACTATAAACACCTCTACGCAAGTAAACTAAAAAATCTAGAAGAAATGGATAAATTCCTCAACACACACACTCTCCCAAGACTAAACCAGGAAGAAGTTGAATCTCTGAATAGACCAATAACAGGCTCTGAAATTGAGGCAATAATTAATAGTTTACCACCCAAAAAAAGTCCAGGACCAGACGGATTCACAGCCGAATTCTACCCAGCAGTATAAGGAGGAGCTGGTACCATTCCTTCTGAAACTATTCCAATCAATAGAAAAAGAGGGAATTCTCCCTAACTCATTTTATGAGGCCAGCATCATGCTGATACCAAAGCCTGGCACAGACACAACAAAAAAAGAGAATTTTAGACCAATGTCCCTCATGAACATCGATGCAAAAATCCTCAATAAAATACTGGCAAACCAAATCCAGCAACACATCAAAAAGCTTATCCACCATGATCAACTGGGCTTCATCCCTGGGATGCAAGGCTGGTTCAACATATGCAAATCAGTAAATGTAATCCAGCATATAAACAGAACCAATGACAAAAACCACATGATTATCTCAATAGATGCAGAAAAGGCCTTTGACAAAATTCAACAGCCCTTCATGTGAAAAACTCTCAATAAATTAGGTATTGATGGGACGTATCTCAAAATAATAAGAGCTATCTATGACAAACCCCCAGCCAATATCATAGTGAATGGGAAAAAACTGGAAGCATTCCTTTTGAAAACTGGCACAAGACAGGGATGCCCTCTCTCACCACTCCTGTTCAACATTTTGTTGGAAGTTCTGGCCAGGGCAATCAGGCAGGAGAAAGAAATAAAGCGTATTCAATTAGGAAAAGAGGAAGTCAAATTGTCCCTGTTTGCAGATGACATGATTGTATATCTAGAAAACCCCATAGTCTCAGCCCAAAATCTCCTTAAGCTGATAAGCAACTTCAGCAAAGTCTCAGGATACAAAATCAATGTGCAAAAATCACAAGCATTCCTATACACCAGTAACAGACAAACAGAGAGCCAAATCATGAGTGAACCCCCATTCACAATTGCTTCAAAGAGAATAAAATACCTAGGAATCCAACTTACAAGGGATGTGAAGGACCCCTTCAAGGAGAACTACAAACCACTGCTCAACAAAATAAGAGGATACAAACAAATGGAAGAACATTCCATGCTCATGGATAGGAAGAATCAATATTGTGAAAATGGCCATACTGCCCAAGGTAATTTATAGATTCAATGCCATCCCCATCAAGCTACCAATGACTTTCTTCACAGAATTAGAAAAGACTACTCTGAAGTTCATATGGAACCAAAAAGAGCCCGCATTGCCAAGTCAATCCTAAGCGAAAAGAACAAAGCTGGAGGCATCATGCTACCTGACTTCAAACTATACTACAAGGCTACAGTAACCAAAACAGCATGGTACTGGTACCAAGACTGAGATATAGACCAATAGAACAGAACAGAGCCCTCAGAAATAATACCACACATCTATAACTATCTGATCTTTGACAAACCTGACAAAAACAAGAAATGGGAAAAGGATTCCCTGTTTAACCAATGGTGCTGGGAAAACTGTCTAGCCATATGTAGAAAGCTGAAACTGGATCCCTTCCTTACACCTTATACAAAAATTAATTCAAGATGGATTAAAGACTTACATGTTAGACCTAAAACCATAAAAATCCTAGAAGAAAACCTATGCAATACCATTCAGGACATAGGCATGGGCAAGGACTTCATATCTAAAACACCAAAAGCAATGGCAACAAAAGCCAAAATTGACAAATGGAATCTAATTAAACTAAAGAGCTTCTGCACAGCAAAAGAAACTACCATCAGAGTGAACAGGCAGCCTACAGAATGGGAGAAAATTTTTGCAGTCTACTCATCTGACAAAGGGGTAATATCCAGGATCTACAATGAACTCAAGCAGATTTACAAGAAAAAAACAACCCCATCAACAAGTGGGTGAAGGATATGAACAGACACTTCTCAGAAGAAGACATTTATGCAGCCAAAAGACACATGAAAAAATGCTCATCATCACTGGCCATCAGAGAAATGCAAATCAAAACCACAATGAGATACCATCTCACACCAGTTAGAATGGTGATCATTAAAAAGTTAGGAAACAACAGGTGCTGGAGAGGATGTGGAGAAATAGGAAGACTTTTACACTGTTGGTGGGACTCTAAAGTAGTTCAACCATTGTGGAAGACAGTATGGCGATTCCTCAGGAATCTAGAACTAGAAATAGCATTTGAGCCAGCCATCCCATTACTGGTTATATACCCAAAGGAACATAAATCATGCTGCTATAAAGACACATGCACACATATGTTTATTGTGACACAATTCACAATAGCAAAGACCTGGAACCAACCCAGATGTCCAACAGTGATATACTGGATTAAGAAAATGTGACACATATACACCGTGGAATACTATGCAACCGTAAAAAATGATGAGTTCATGTCCTTTGTAGGGACATGGATGAAGGTGGAAACCATCATTCTCAGCAAACTATCGCAAGGACAAAAAAACCAAACACCGCATGTTCTCACTCATAGGTGGGAATTGAACAATGAGAACACTTAGACACAGGAACGGGGACATCACACACCGGGGCCTGTTGTGGGGTGGGGGATGGGGGAGGGATAGCATTAGGAGATATACCTAATGTAAATGACGAGTTAATAGGTGCAGCACACCAACATGGCACATGTATACATATGTAACAAACCTGCATGTTGTGCACGTGTACCCTAGAACTTACAGTATAATAATAATAAAAAAATTATGTTGATTGGACTTTATGCTTCATATACAAACAAGAGAATGGTTTGTACTAAAATCCCAGTTTAGTAATTTGAGAAATGTAACAATAAAGCATAGTCCCAATACTAATTAATTAGTATACTCACTTCTGATTAGGGAGGTCAATCTGAAGGCTAAATAAGGACCAGGTTCAGAAACTGAAAGATACTTGTTATATAGGATTTAACCCGCTTGAACTTAACCCAGTAATCCTGTCATGTGATCTGGAAATCATTCCCAGAGCCAGTGTTGAAGATACAGATGAAAGTTTGTCTGTGAGCTTTGCTTTGCAGTATTCCAAATGACCATTTGAGTTCTTGTTGTGTAAGTGTACATGAGAAAGGCTCTCCATTGTTTGTTTAATCTGAGAAGGTGCCTCTAGAAATAATACCATTTAAAATTTACCAAGTGTGTACTGTCATGTATGAGTGTCTTGTTCATTTTCTCATATAGTTTAGTGCAATGGGACTATAAGGAAGATATGTTTTTCTCATTTAAAGGAACAAAGAGGCTCAGGTTTTTGCAAATACTGTAACATTGCTAGGGGTCACATAACTAATAAGTGTTGGAACTGAAATTTAAACTCATTTGAATTTCAGCATTTGGTTTAATAGACACTTATTTCTGTCTTAATATGCTGATTGTGTGGGGGTTCCCAAGACCCATTGGCAGGTTCAGCGATTGGCGAGAAGGACCCACACGATCCAGCATACAGTTGTACTAACAGCTAAGATTTATTACAGTACAGGAAAAAGGTGCATGGGGTGAAGTTCAGAGGCAAACAGGCACAAGCTTCCAAGAGTCTCTCCCTGTGGAGTCACACAGGATGTACATAATTCCTCCAGCAATGAATTGTGACAACATGTGTGAAATGTTGTCTACTAGGGAACCTCATTAGAGAATCAGTGCCCAAGATTTTTATTGAGTCTGGTCATGTAGGCATCTCCTGCCTAGCACATACCAAAATTCCAGATTCCCAGAAGGAAAGCAGGTGTTTATACAAACAATGTTATTTGTAAAGTTTAGGCACAGTGAATCACGCTTATCATTTAGGGAAAGTTTTATATCAATGTAGGGAACTATTCACCATTTAAGTTTCCACATGCCAGCCAAGGGCCAGTCTCTACAACCAAGTCCTTCTAAGGATAGCAATCTTAGGCCTGTTAACTTTTTTCCTGTACACTGATTTATTCATTTGAAGAAGTTGTGATTATTATCATTCAGCTTTTGACAAGTAATAAGTACATTATGGCAAACTAAATTATCTAATGGAATCTGTTTTGTGGAGGGTGGAGAGGTCCCAGTTGCCGCTGATTTTCTGGAAGGATGCACACAACATAAAGCTGTACTTATGGCTCAGGTTTATTACAGCAAAGGATACAATGCAGGAAGAAGGTAAATGGTAGAGTGGGTAGGCATAGGCTTCCAGGTCCTCTCTCAGTGAGAATCACAGGGACATGCTTTTCTCTCCAGCAGTGAGTGACAGAGACACATGCACGATGTCTCTAGCCAGAGAAGCACACAAGTGTTACAGTCCAGAGTTCTTACAGGGAGCTAGTCACATAAGCACATTCCTACCATATGACCAGCTCTGGTAACTGAAACTTGGGACCCCACACCAGATACCAGGTACACATAATAAATCTTAATGATTACTTTAAAACAATGCTGACAGCCTGGTACATCCTGTCTCACTGCCTGGAGCATACACAAAAAGATCATTAACAAGTGACTGTGAACAATCCAGGAACATAGTTCTCAGAATTTGGCTAGGGTCATTGCCTTGACTCCAGGAATCCATCCCCTAGAGATTAGCACGACCTAAGTAAAACGGACCTGCTGTGTTAACTCGATTCACACAGTTGAAATACTGTTGGACATGTTGAATGCAATATTTAATGCTAGATACAGTCTTTAGAGTATGATATTCTAAACGTAGAAACAATAATTGATGGTAAAATAGCTGACCAATTTTGTTTCTCTGAGAAGTTTGTAGATTTTTTTTTTAAATTAGGGTTTCATAGATTGTTTTCTTTTAGGGTGACTTTTAGATTTCCTGTTTTTGTCCACAGCTATTTGTATTATATAATGATATGTGTTATGTTAAAGAGTAATACAAAAATATTAACTTAAAGACAGTTATTTTAAAATTAACCTTCACTTTGTGAAGGTCTTCCTTGTGATTGGCTTTATAACACAATGGGATCCTTTTTTTTTTTTTTTACAGAATTTGCAGAATTGCGGAAATAATCAGTTTTGCAGAAAGCACATCAGCCATAGTTTTTTTAAAAAAGAATGTCTGATTCCAGGATATGGAATCAATCTTTGCTGCTTTATTTATTGCTAGTTGAAACCTGCTTTATGTTATACAGAAACAACAAAATGGATGGTGACAGTCCCATGCTTAAAAATGGGACATTCTGAGTTAACACAGTTAAATAGATTCCCATATTTTTCCTTATTGCAGAACTTTACAGACCCTTTAGTAGGATAATATGCAATGTGAATCTACCAGGACAAATAGAGTATAAACTGTTTCCTCGAATTACTTGACTCTGGAATCTCTTTAGTGAGGACTGTCTCAGTTACTGGTCCTGCAATAACAGTGTTCTTTAGAACAAAATGGACCAGAGGGAAAGACTGTCTTAAGGACAGGGAAAGGCCATTAGAGGGTTTTAGGTCAAAGAGAGACAGAAACAAAACAACTGTAGAAAAAACTTAAACAAAACCTTGTATCATATGCTGCTTTCTCATAAAACCTGTTCAGAAACTTCCCTATCTTGATGTTTCTTTGCCTGTCAGGTTTCCTTAATTGATATTTCTCTTTTGTAATGTGAATGGCGTGTCTCTTAGATTGGTGTTCAACAATGTGATTAGATGTGGGTCATTACCTTCATGCTTGTACCACCTATAGTACCTGACACAGTATCAAGAACATCATTGGCCAAGACTTAATAAATATCCAGAGAGCATGAAATGAGTTGTGACTCAAAAATACAGGCGTGTCCCTGTTATTGTACTTTGTTTGATTGTACATCATGGATACTACTTTGTTTTTTTTTTTTTTTTTTCAACAGATGGAAAGTTTGTGGCAATCCTACACTGAAAAAGTCTATAGGCACCATTTTTCCAACAGCATCTGCTCACTTTGTGTCCTTATGTCACATTTTGGTAATTCTTAGAGTATTTCAGAGGTTTTCATGATTATATCTGTTGTGGTGATTTTTGATTAGTGATCTTTGTTGTTATTATTATAATCGTTTTGAGGTGCCACAAACTTGTGCCCATACAAGATGGCAAGTTTAATCAATAAATGTGTCTTTTCTGACTGCTCCACGGAACAGCCGTTTCCCTGTGTCTCTCCCTCTCCTCGGGTCTCCCTGTTCCCTAAGATACAACATATATACCACCACACTCTGCTGAGCAACAGTATTGAAAGGATGCAAATTAATAACCCTACAGTGTCCTCTAAGCATTCAAGTGAAAGGAAGAGTCATGTGTCTCTCGCTTAAATCAAAAGCTAGAAAAGATTACACTTAGTGAGGAAGGCATGTCTAAAGCAGAGATGGGCCAAAAGCTGGGCTTCTTGCGCCATATAATTTGAAAAGTTCTGAATGGCAAGGAAGAGTTCTTGAAGGAAGCTACTCCACTGAACACACAAATGATAAGAAAGCAGAACAGCTTTATTGCTGGTAAGACAGTTTTAGTAGTCTGCATAGATCAAACCAACCTCAACATTCCCTTAAGCCAAGCCTAATCAAGAGCAAGGCCCTAACTCGTCAATGCTGTGAAGGCTGAGAGAGGTGAGGAAGCTGCAGAAGAAAAGTTTGAAGCTAGCGGAGATTGGTTCAGGAGGTTTAAGGAGAGAAGCCATCTCCACAACGTAAAAATGAGTGTTGTTGTAGAAGCTGCAGCAAGTTATCCAGATCTAGCTAAGACCATTGGTGAAGGTGGCTACACTAACAAACAGATTTTCAATGCAGACAGAACAGCCTTTTATTGGAAGAAGATGCCATCTAAGACTTTCATAGGTAGAGAGGAGAAGTCAGTGCCTGACTTTAAAGTGTCAAAGAACAGACTGACTTTCTTAGTAGGTGATAGTGCAGCTGGTAACTTTAAGTTGAAGCCAACGTTCAGTTACCATTCTGAAAATTCTAGGGCCCTTAAGAATTACACTAAATCTATTCTGCCTCTGCTCTATACATGGAACAACAAAGGCTGGATGACAGCACATCTGTTTACAACATGGTTTATTGAATAATTCCACTGTCCAGACTTGCTGCTTAATAAAAAAGATTCCTTTCAAAATATTACTTTTCATTGAGAATGCACCTAGTTACCCAAGAGCTGTGATGGAGATGTGTGATGAGATTAATGTTTTCATGCCTGCAAATACAACATTTATTCTGCAGCCCATGAATCAGAGAGTAATTCCCACTGTCAAGTCTTACTTAAGAAATACATTTCATAAAGCCATAGTTGCCGGGTCTGACCCGCAGACCCTGACCAAGCGATGGATGAACAAATGCACTCAGACAGGTATCCAGTGAAAGAGTGGGCTAGGGGACCGGGCTGCTCATGGACCCCAAGGATGGTGTTGTAAAGAGTTGTGGCAGCTGTGGCCCTGACAAGCTGGTGCTGCAGGCATTTATTTATACAGATTTAATGACAAAGGCCTTGAGTCAACACACTTGTGGGTAATTAACATGATGCTCCCCCCCCCCCACCCCACTCCCCAGCAGTCCTGCACTCAGATGATTAAAGGCCAGGTTCCAAGGCCTAAGTAAACTAAGTTATCTAGATCAGTTTCTTTACATCTCCTTGTTATCTAATCTAAGCTTTCAGGCACAGGATAAGAGAATCTGGCTGCCTTCAGCCAAATCCTTTTCCGAAGCTTTTGTAAAATCTCCCGGCCTTCCAAGAAGGTTTGCATCTTTCTACAATTTTTCCCACCACATTGACCAGTCTCCTACACATAGCTGCCGTAGACAGTGATTCCTCTGGTGGATCTGAGCAAAGTAACAGAAAAGAGTTTCACCATTCTAGATGCCATTAAGAACATTTCTGATTCATGGGAGGAGGTCAAAACATTGACAGGAGTTTGGAAGAAGTTGAGTTCAACTGCAGATGTGGTGGCAATAGCAAGAGAACTAGAATTATAAGTGGAGCCTGAAGATATGGCTGAATTGCTGCAATCTTAAGATAAAACTTGAATGGATGAGTAGTTACTTCTTATGGATGGGGAAAGAAAGTATTTTCTTGAGACAGACTCTACTTCTTGTGAGGATGCTATGAACACAGTTGAAATGACAACAAAAGGTTTAGAATAATCCATAAACCTAGTTGATAAGGCAGTGGCAAGGGGTTTGAGAGGATTGACTTCAATTTCGAAAAAAGTTCTACACTGGGTAAGATGCCATCAAACAGCATTGCATGCTATCGAGAAATCTTTCATGAAAGGAAGAGTTGATGTGGCAAACTTCATTTTTATCTTATTTTAAGAAATTGTGACAGCCACTCCAGCAGCCACCACCCTGAACAGTAAGCAGCCATCAACACTGAGGCAAGACCCTCCACCTGCAAAAACAATACGATTCACTGAAGGTAGAGATGATTGGTAGTATTTTTTAGCAGTAAAATTTTTAAATTAAGGTGTACACGTTACTTTTAAAGACAATGCTGTTGCGTACACACTATAGTATCAACATAACTTTTATTTGTACTGGGAATCCCAAATATTTATGACTCATTTTACTGGATATTTGCTTTATTTTGGTAGTCAGGAACCAAACCTGCAGTATCTCTGAGGTATAACTGTAGTGAAACTTCATTTTTTTAAGGAACAACAATATAGTAGACATAAAAGTAGGTGCTATGCATTTATTTTAGTAATGATATCATTTTGAGAAACATTTTTGGAATTTTATTTTAGACTTCTCTTAGACGTCTCTTGAGTTTGGCCCTTTTTCCCATCAACATTAACTTATTTTTTGTGATCTTTATGCTTGTTTGATTTGTAGAATTGTTCCACCATAAACATTTAAATACTTTTAACTACTAGATTTCTTTTTTTTTTTTTGTCAGACGAAGTCTTGCTTTTGTCCCCCAGGGTGGAGTGCAATGGTGCGATCTCGGCTCACTGCAACCTCCACCTCCCGGGTTCAAGCAATTCTCCTGCTACAGCCTCCCGAGTAGCTGGGATTACAGGCACCTGCCACCACACCCGGCTACTTTTTGTATTTTAAGTAGAGACAGGGTTTCACCATGTTGGCCAGGCTGGTCTCAAACTCCTGACCTCAAGTGATCCACCCACCTCGGCCTCCCAAAGTGCTAGGATTACAGGTGTGAGCCACCGTGTCCGGCCTTAACTACTAGATTTCTTTTGCAGTATTTGGAATATTATTTTAAGTAATTAAATGATCAATCATAGCTACTACATTCTTTTTTTGCCTTATTAAAACCTACCCTTTAAGATCAGGAATAACACAAGGATGCCTGTTGTTATCTTCCTTTTTCAATATGTTATTAATACTAGAAATCTTCACAAGGTAGCCGAATTTAAAATCAATAAAAATACAGGTGCATTTCTGTAAATCAGCAGTAAGCAAAATGATACCATTTCAGGTAGAAAAAAATATAAAGTATCTAACAAGTATTTTCTAACAAAATTTGTGTTAAACCTTTAAAAGAAAACTATAAAATTTTATTGGAAGATGTTAAGAAAGGTCTAAATGAATGGAGAGAGAGAATATTTTTATAGATTTAAAGATGCTTTTGGAAAGTAGCAGATCTCTCCAGTTATTTATAGATTTATTTATAGAGAAGATTTTCTTAAAACATAGAAAATATGATTCTAGTCAGAATCATGTCAACTTTTCTTTTTGGGTTAAAAAGTTGATTCTAAAATTTTTGAGGAAGACTTAACAGGTCAAGAGTAACCAAGACACTCCTAAAGAAGTTGTGATAGTTGAGAAGACTTGTTTTACCATATATGAAGAATTAGTATAAAGCTATAAAAGTTAAGACAACAGTACAGTATAGGGAGAGACAGATCAATAGAAGAGAATGTGGAAACCCAGAAACTTGGCTTGTGAGAAAGTTGGTATTGCACTCCTTTAGAGACAGCTTTCCATAAATAGTTCTTGGACAACTGGTTATCCACATAGGAGGGAATGACATTGAATCCCTGCTTAAATGGGAAAAGCAAACCTTTAACATTTTTAGATATTAAAACATTGTAATGATTTCTAGATAGAGAAGATTTTCTTAAAACATAGAAAATATGAGCCATAAAAGATGCTACTTTTTTTGTTTTAGAGATGGGGGTCTTGCTATGTTGCCTAAGTTGGTCTTGAACTTCTGGCCTCAAGCAATCCTCCTACCTTGGCTTCCCAAAATGTTGGGACTATAGGCATTAGCCACCATACTTAGACAAAAATGCTTTTTAGTAAGAACACTGGGAAAAGGGCTGGGGACGGTGGCTCATACCTATAATTCCAGCACTTTGGGAGGCTTAGGCGGGAGGATTGCCTGAGCCCAGGAGTATGAGAGCAGCCTGGCCAATATGGTGAAACCCTCTCTCTACAAAAAAAAGTACAAAAATTAGGTGGGCATAATGGCGTGTGCCTGTAGTCCTAGCTCGGGAGGCTGAAGTGGGAAGGATTCACTGAGCCCAGGAGGTTGAGGCTTCAGTGAGCCATGATTGTGCCACTGCATTCAAACCTGGGCAACAGAGGGAGACCCTGTCTCCAAAACCCTGGGAAAAGATATTGCAGTACATTTAACTCACACAAGGCTACATTAGGATCTTCACAAACTAACAAGAAAAACACAAAACAACACATCTAGTAGAGCAGTGGACCAAACTTCAGTAGGCACATTAGAGAAGAGGAAATGGAATGATCAGTAATGTCAGAGATGGTGGGGAAATGCAAATTGAAACTATATTAAGATACCAATTACATCAGATTGTCAAAAATAAAAATGTCTGACAATAATAAGTGTTGTCAACGATGTAACACATCCACCACATCCAGTGATATAACAGTTCACATCTGGTGGGTGGTTTCAGCCACCTGGGAAAACAAGTTGGTGATATCTGATCATATTGAAAATATGCATACTGTGCGACCTAACAACCATATGTATATACTTTAGATCAGTGGTCGGTGTGATGACTCATGAGTTAAGAATGGTTTTTAACATTTTTAAGTGGTTGAAAAAAAAACATTTTGTAATTTATAATGTGAAAATTATGTGAAATTCAAATTTTGGTGTCCAAAAATAAGCTTGGAATATTGTCACACTTATTTACATACCTCTTACAGATGCTTTCATGGTACAACACTAGAGTTAAGTTGTTGCAACAGACACTGCATGGCTCAAAAAGCCTAAAATCTTTATCATCTGGCCCTTTGCAGAAAATATTTACTGACCTCTTCTCCAAATAAATTCTCTTGCACATGCGTACTAGTAAACATGTTCAGGAATGGTCTTAGCAGTATTGCTTGTAATAACGGAAACCTAGAAAGAACCCAAATGTCCATTAAGAGTAGAGTGGAGAAATAGGTTTGCTAATCCAGTGGAATACTATTCAGTAGTGAAATGGAATTGGATGCATGGATGGATCCAAGCATATGGATGAATCTCTTAGCATATGGATGAATCTCAGAAACAGTGTTAGAAAAAAGCAAGTCAGGTTTTTCCACTTATAAGCAGTTCAGAAACAATCACGTATAAACAAGGCATTGTTAAAGATACTCGTGAGGTTAAATTATCAAGACAAGGAAGGACCATAAGTTAAGAATAGGGATTGCCTTTGAAGAGTTGGGGAAGAGATGGGATTTGAGAGGGAACTTTAAAAGTCATGTTCTTATTGTTAAACCAGGTGGTGGAGATGTGTGTTGTGTTGTGATCATTTATTTCTGTGACACGTTTTATACGTACTCTTGATATTTTATGTTTTTGTGATCTGGGGCATTAAAAAGTATCTTTTCAAATAGTAAAGTCTGTCTCATAATATATAATTTACCCACAGAGGGGAAGCTCATCAGCAGACTAGAAGCTGCTTTTTACCTATAGTCCCCTCCCCTGGTTCCCCAAGCATTCTGGTTGTGTCAGGAACCCAATTCAGATTTTCTTAAGCAGAAAAGGGGACTAATAGGAGGATTCCTCGGTGGGTCACTGAAGCCAAGGAAGAGTCAGGGACTTGGTCACTGTCAGGGCGCTCTGCCTCTCATCTGTATGTCTCTGCTTGGCCACATTCTCTTTAGCTGCAAGTGGCCTTCTCCATGTCGGGGGCAGTGTGACTGAGTGCAGTCCTAGCGCACAGCCTTCCAGATCTGTGACTCAAGAGGCCAAGGAGTCAGGTCCTGTGGTTAGCCTGGCTAGGTCATACTGTGGCCAGGCAACTGGATCTGTTACCAGAAGAAACCCTTCGAGGAGGGGAGGAGAGGTTAAGGGTCAGAATCATGAGCCAGGCAGGCACTTTTGTTTGTAACGGTTACATATGTATTAATTGTAAAGCAATACGTGTGGCATTTTGTCACACCTTTGTGTGGATATCCGGGCTGTTTTGATGTTAACACTAAGATGTTGCCTAAGACATGGCACTGAGACATGGCTGAGGTGGGAAGAGGGGTTAGAAATGTCTGTTGAGCATATTACCTGTTAAAAATCAAAATACAGCATGATCAGCTCTCCTGCCACTTTATAGTCACACCCGTCTCCTTCCCTTCTTCCCATAAGGACATTTAAGGCATTAAGTACTTGAGTCTAAATAGATGTTACAAACTTGGTTTAAAACATAACACATATCTGGCTGGGCGCAGTGGCTCACGCCTGTAATCCCAGCACTTTGGGAGGCCGAGGCAGGCAGATCACGAGGTCAGGAGATCGAGACCATCCTGGCTACCATGGTGAAACCCCGTCTCTACAAATACAAAAAATTAGCCGGGTGTGGTGGCGGGTGCCTGTAGTCCCAGCTACTCAGGAGGCTGAGGCAGGAGAATGGCGTGAACCCAGGAGGTGAAGCTTGCAGTGAGCTGAGATCGTGCCACTACACTCCAGCCTGGGCAACAGAGCAAGACTCCGTCTCAAAAAAATAAATAAATAAATAACACATATCTACTATTCTGAATGACTGGAAGGGCATTTAACCCATTGGTGTTTAATTGGGATGCAAATTTGTAGGTAGTTTGTCTCTTTTGCTTTTCTGTTTCCCAGATTCTTTGCTTTGAACATACATTACTTTACAAACAGGAAAAATATAAACTTTTAAAGGTAATCCTGTAAGTCAGTTTATAATTCCACTCAAGACACTAAACACTGTATTCTCTAATTTGAAACATTTGAGCCAATAAATTTTATAGGAGTTTATTTACATCATGACTACCCCAAATGATAAGCTTGTTCTTCTGACCTCTAAACTTGAGGTAACACCTGGGAAATAACTACAGAAAGAGAATATCCAGGTTTTAATGGAATGTGGACATCAATCTGGGCAGGAATTTTGGATTGATTATTTGCTAATTTTTGTTAAACACTTACGTTGAATAAGAAGACTCTAAGACCTGAAAATTGGTTCTCCTTTTTCTTTGGCCAGTGAATAAGGCTTCTCAGTGCTAAATTTTGATCAGTAATCACTTGACAGCTCAAAAACTGTGGCAGAAGTATTGGCCTGAACACTTTATAGGAAGCTGGGAATACAAATTGAAGCCTGCGAGACTGGAGCCGTACTCTGGCTACTAGGGGTAGGCCAGAATAGCTGCTACTTGGTTTTGACAATTTTGGCCTCAGTTATCTTTCCACATATTCACTTTTATATTGCTATAAGGTAGGATCCAAGTTTATTTTTTAATTATATGGAAAGCCACTTGTCCCTGCACCAATTTTCTTTGTAGTAGCATCTTTTTAGTTTTTCACACTTGTATGGATTTGTTTTAGGGTATCACATGGTTTTAAATACGTCTGCTTTATAATTAAATCCAGTCCAGGCCAGGCATGGTGACTCACATCAGTAATCCCAGCACTTTGGGAGGCTGAGGCAGGCGTATCACTTCAGGTGAGGCATTCAAGACCAGCCTGGTCAACATGGTGAAACTTCATCTCCTAAAAATACAAAAATTAGCTGGGCATGGTGGCATGCGCCTGTAGACCCAGCTACTTGGGAGGCTAAGGCAGGATAATTGCTTGAACCCAGGAGGCAAAGGTTGCAGTGACCCAGGATCACACCACAGCACTCCAGCCTGGGTGACAGAGCAAGACTCTGTCTCAAAATAAATAAATAAGTAAATGAATAAATAAATCCATTCCCCAAAGCCTCATTTGGGTTTTGATAAGAATTATATTGAATTTGTAGATTAATTTTGGGAATAACCTGGTATTCGTTTTCTCATCTATTCATTAGTTAGTTGTTCTTTTGTATTCTTCAATAAAGCTCCACAGTTTTCTTCACCTCTTGCACCTATTGGGTTTTTATAGCTATTCTGAATGTGTTTTTGTTTGTTTGTTTGTTTGAGATGGAGTCTTGCTCTGTCGCCCAGGCTGGAGTGCAGTGGCGCAATCTCAGCTCAGTGCAAGCTCCACCTCCCGGGTCACATCATTCTCCTGCCTCAGCCTCCCTCCCAAGTAGCTGGGACTACAGGCACCCACCACCATGCCCGGCTAATTTATTGTATTTTTAGCAGAGACGGGGTTTCACCGTGTTAGCCAGGATGGTCCCGATCTCTTGACCTCGTGATCCACCCGCAGCCTCCCAAAGTGCTGGGATTACAGGCGTGAGCCACCGTGCCTGGCCAGTTTATTTTATATATTCTAATTAGTTATTACTACCATATAGGAGCACGACTGATGTTGTATGTTCATCTGTAATCATCCACCTTATGAAATCAATAATTAGCTCTAATGGTTTATCTGTTGATTCTTAAATAACTTTTATGTGGAAATCATACCATTTGCAGATGATAATTTTGTTTTTCTTCCCCCCAATCCTTAATTCATTTTCTTGTCTGTTGCTTGGACCTTCAGTACAGTGTCAGACTGAAGTGAGGATACATAACTTGCCTTGTTTTAACTGAAGCTCCATCATTAAATATGTTTACTGTAGATTAAAGAATTCCCTTTCTAGTTCTAGTTTGCTGTTGAAGTTTTCTGTTGCTGAGTAATTAATTACCTAAAAGTTTAATGGCTTTAAGCAATGAAGTTATTATCTCATATTTTCTTTGGGTCAGGAATGGAAGAGCAGTATATTCATTTTTACACTGCTATGAAGAAATACCTGAGACTGGATAATTTATGAAGAAAAGAGGTTTAATTGACTCACAGTTCCACAGGCTTACCAGGAAGCATGACTAGAAGGCCTCAGGAAACTTAAAATCATGGCAGAAGGTGAAGGGGAAGCAAGCATGTCTTACCATGGAGGAGCAGGAGAGAGAAAGAGGTAGGGGAAGTCCCACACATTTGTAAACCATCAGATCTCCTAAGAACTCACTCATTATCCCCAGAACAGCAAGGGGGAAATCTGCCCCCATGATCCAGTTACCTCCCACCAGGTCCCTCCCCCAATACTGGGGATTACAATTCAACATGAGATTTGGGTAGGGACACAGAGCCAAACTATATCAAGCAGCTTGGCAGGATAATTGGCTCAAGATCTTTCATGAGGTTGTACTCAAGATGTCAGCTGGAGCTGCTGTCATCTGAAGGCTTGCCTGGGGCTGCTTTCAAGGGTGTCTCACTTTCATGCCTGGCAGCATAATGTTGGTTGTAAGCAGGAGGCTTCAGTTTCTTACTATGTGGACCTCTGCATAGGAATGCTTAAGCATCCTTCTGACATGGCACTGACTTTCCCCAGAGTGTGATCAGAGAGAGAGCTGGGGGAGGCCATAGAGTATTTAATGACTCAGTCTTCACTTCCATCATATTCTGTTGCTTAGAAGCAAGTCACTAAGTCCAGCCCACACTCTAGGAGGAAGTTAAATGACACAAAAACTATTTTGTGTGTTTCTTTTAGTCTGTCTGCCCTACAGAGTAGCATAAGTCAAGGGCTTCTGTCTGGATATCTTTACCTCAGGCCTCTCTTTTGAGCACTGTGTATATCCAAACAGCCATGGTAGCATCTCTTATTGAAGGTTCAAAGGTACCTCATACTCAACATGTCCAAAATCACACTTAATGTTTCTTCCCATCTTCTCCTCCCCTCCAAAAATTGGTCCATTTTCACTGGTCCCCGTTTCCATGATTGACACCTTTCTCTATCCAGTTGTACAAGCTAGGATTGAGTTTGTCCCGTCGTATCTCTTGAATCTTCCTACTTTTATCATCTCCAGCTTCATCTCACATCACAGTTTCCTTTTCTTTTTCTTCAGTTCACTAGCTTTTCAGTGTTGGGCTCCTTTCTGCTATGGAGGCTTTACTATTCACTGCCTGTAATGCTTATTTTCCCTCAAACCATGTCTTTCTTAGGGAAGCCTTTTTGACAAAGTCAAATCTATTATAGATGTGTGTAGAGCTGTGTACCTTCTTTCAAAGCAATTATCACAATTGGAATTTCACATTTATATGATTATTAATGTCGGCTTCCCTGGAGCCAACTCTGAACTTCATAAAGTCAGGGAGTGTGTGAATTTTGTTCACCCTTGTATTCCCTGCATTTGACACATTCCCTACATTTACTGTTTGGGTGATTGAATGAGTTAATAAGTGAATTAATACATTGGTTATAGTTCTGTTTGAGAAATAGAGCAAATAGAATATAAAATTAATAAAATAATCTAGGCTTTATTGTATTAGAGGATAACACTTGTCTTTTTAAGTCTTTTAGTTTTCTTGGCAGAAACTCTAGCTGTTAATTAAATAAATAGATTTGTTGAAGGGTCTCATATGTAATACCTGTGTCTGGTTAGTATGATGTAAAACTAGTGATCCTGGCTCTGGGTGGCTGGGAGAGTGCTGTGTTCTCAGGAGAGAGGAGTAAAGCTTGGATCCAAGGGAATGAAGCTTTGTTTTCTCGGAAAGTTACTATCGAGCTGAGATTCTCTGAAACTTTCTGGAGAGCTTTGTTTAGAAATATGAGGGGTAGGAGAAAATCATTCAGCCCTAGAAAATACTGATTAATCTTTGGGAAAATTTGGCATATGATATTAAGAATAGGATCAGGGTTAGGCATGGTGGTGCATGCCTATAATCCCAGCAGTTTGGAAGGCTGAGGTGAGTGGATCACTTGAGACCAGGAATTCAAGACCAAGCTGGGTATAAAGTGAGAACATGTCAAAAAAAGAAAAAAAAAAGAAGAAGAAGAAAAAGGAAGGGAGGGAGGGAAGGAGGGAAGGAGAGAAGGAGAGAAGGCGGGAAGGAAGGGAGGGAGGGAAGGAGGGAAGGAAGGAAGGAAGAATGGAAGGGAGGGAGGGAGGGAGGGAGGATTGGATCAGAAGTTTACTGATATGCAAATGTGCCCTGACTTAAGATTTTTTGACTTTATGAGAGTGTAAAACCATCACAATTTATATGTAATGTATGGTATTCAGTAAATTGCTTAAGATATTCAACACTTTATTGTAAAATAAGCTTTGTGTTAGATGATTTTGCACAACTATAGGCTAATGCAAGTGTTCTGAGCACATTTAAGGTAGGCTAGGCTAAGCTATAATGTTCTGTTGGTTAGTTGTATTAAAGGCATTTTCGACTTTCGACTTAAGATGTTTTCAACTTATGATGGGTTTATTGGTACATTACCCCATCATAAGTTGAGAAGCATCTGTAATTAATCACTATACTTTGATATTAACTCTAATTTTATATAACTTTAAAAATAAGTAGTTAAATGCATTTCAAATGGAAGGTTTTAACTGACTGTGATTGGGACAAAAAAGCAACTTTTAGCTACTTCCAAAATGAATTCTGGTATGAGTCTTTTGAGAAAACATAAAACAATTTCTCTCTTTGTAAAACTGGCATTGTTTCTTTGAGATATCCTCTCCCCCATGTTTATCTATTTTTAAGTCGATTGAGATTGAATTTATGTACAGTAAAATTCATCATTTTAGGTTCAGTTTTATAAGTTTGTACAATGGACACAGTTGTATGACCACCACCCCAAGAAAGTTATGGAATGTTTTCATTGCCGCAGATTCATTTATGGGCAATCCCCTATTCCTTTTTCAGCCCTTGGCAGCCATTGATCTGATTTATTGCCGGTTGCTGGGTGGTGTTTCATTGTATAAATATAGTGCAATTTGTTTATCCGTTTATCAGATGATTGACATTTGGATTGTTTCCAGATATTGATGATTATAAGTAAGCTGCTATAAAGATTTGCATACAGGGCTTTGTGCGGGTATGTTTTCCTTTCTCCTGAATAAATAGGAATGGGATTACAGATTCTTATGGGGAGAAACTCAGCTGTTTTCCAGAGAGGCTGTACCGTTTTGCATTCCCACTGGCACTGTATTAGAGTTCCAGTTACTCCAATTCCTTTCCAGCACTTATTTTTCTTTTTTCTTTTAGCTGTTTTCATCAGTTCATAGTGATGTTTCATTGTGGTTATAATTTAATGTTGAACTTCTTTTCATGTACTCATTTGCCATCTGAAAAAAGTGTTTGACTTTTTTGGTAAAGTGACAGTTCAGACCTTTTGCCCATTTTATTGGATTGTTTATTTTCTTATTGTGTTTTGAAAGTTTTTTATATATTCTGGATACAAGTCATCTATCAGATATGTAATTTATAAATATTTTCTCCCAAATTTGTGACTTGCTTTTTATTTTCTTTCAAAGAAAAATTGGAAGTTTTAACTTAATCAATAAAGGTGTATCACCTGCATATAAACAGGTATTTTCTGAATGGTGTCTTTTGAAGATTAATTAGGAAGTCCATTTTATTTTTTTTAATGGTTTGTGCGTTTTTGTTCTATCTAGGGAATCTTTGCCTAAGATCCCAAGGTCTCAAAAGATTTTATTCTATGTTTTATTCCAGATCTAGTTCAAAAATTTGAGTTAATATTTGTATGTGGTATAGGATATGGGCCAGTATTTGTGTTTTTATTGTATATGGATATCTAATTGTTCTGGGACCGTTGAAAAAACTATTCTTTCTCCGTAACAATGGACTGTGTATGTGTGGGTCTTTTGTAGAGAGCAGGGCTTGGCTTAGTGCTAAGGTTAGCACTCACTGGTGCACTCTTGTCACCAATAATGTTGTCTGTTGTGACAGACAGTGCTTTTGCTGTGCCGAAGATTCCCAGATGACGTTGTCAGTCTTATCCTCTTGGAAGAGTGGGAAATTGCTCAGGTGAAGGCAACACCAGCAGTCTCTGGAAAATGTGGAATGTTCTTTCTTACTTTATTGGGGGAACACAGCCCATTCACGTGGGCCCTTTTCTATTTTCCCTAAGTGTCCTCCGGTCTGAGAAATAAACGGAAAGAGTACAAAAGAGAAATTTTAAAGCTGGGAGTCTGGGGAAGACATCACATGTCAGCAGGTTCCGTGATGCCCCCAAGCCGTAAAACCAGCAAGTTTTTATTAGTGATTTTCAAAAGGGGAGGGAGTGTACGAATAGGGTGTAGGTCACAGAGATCACATGCTTCACAAGGTAATAAAATATCATAAGGCAAATGGAGGCAGGGCGAGATCACAGGACCGGGGCGAAATTAAAATTGCTAATGAAGTTTTGGGCACACATCGTCACTGATAACATCTTATCAGGAGATAGGGTTTGAGAGCAGACAACCAGTCTGATCAAAATTTATTAGGCGGGAATTTCCTCGTCCTAATAAGCCTGGGAGCCCTACGGGAGACCGGGGCTTATTTCATCCCTTATCTACAACTGTAAAAGACAGACGTTCTCAAAGCGGCCATTTCAGAGACCCCTTGGGAAAGCATTCTCTTTCTCAGGGATGTTCCTTGCTGAGAAAAAGAATTCAGCGATATTTCTCCTATTTGCTTTTGAAAGAAGAGAAATACGGCTCTGTTCCGCCTGGCCCACAGGCAGCCAGAGTTTAAGGTTATCTCCCTTGTTCCCTGAACATCGCTGTTCTCCTGTTCTTTTTTCAAGGTGCCCAGATTTCATATTGTTTAAACAATTTGTGCAGTTAACGCAATCACCACAGGGTCCTGAGGCGACATTCATTCTCAGCTTACAAAGATGATGGGATTAAGATATTAAAGCAAAGACAGGCATAGGAAATCACAAGAGTATTGATTGGAGAATTGATAAGTGTCCATGAAATCTTCACAATTTATGTTCAGAGATTGCAGTAAAGACAGGCGTAAGAAATCATAAAAGTATTAATTTGGGGAACTAATAAATGTCCATGAAATCTTCACAATTTATATTCTTCTGCCATGGCTTCTGCCGGTCCCTCCGTTCGGGGTCCCTGACTTCCTGCAACAAAACTTCTTTTGTTTCCTGAACCTTATTAAAGGTCTCTGGGCCAAATGTGAAATTCCTTTTCAAGGCTTCCTAGATTATAGCTAATCTTTCTGAATGAGGAGATCATGTTAATATTAATTATTAACGGCTATCATGAACCTAAAAATATTATTTCTGACTTAATGCATTCATAATTTTGCACCATAACTATTTTTATAAAGAAACTGCCCCCACCCCTTTACCTTGAGGAAAAAAACTTCAAAATGTAATTTTAAAAGTCTGATTTTGTAATATATTAATTTTTTCTAATAATGAAAAATGCTATATCAAAAATATAAAATTGGCCTTGAATTTCTTGGATCAAATAATGAAGTCTGAAGACATTTTTACTATATTACTTTGGGGTTTGATGTCCTGTAGTCTCTTAAAGGACTGAAATTTGTTGTTGGACAGTTCTCTTCAGCTCTGACTCTTTTCCCCACCTGCTGATTTGTTCTTCGACTGAACTTTGTGTGCCTTTTGGAAAAAGGACTTGGTTTTCTTTGTATCCTTCATTTCAAGGACAGTGAAGGACACACAAAAGTTGCTTAGTAAGTGGAGAATAAGGAATAACTTTACAATAATGGTGGCAATAAAGGTAGCAACTCTTTCATTAAATACATTGTACTAGCTTTCATTAAACAAATTGAAATAATAATTATTTAATTATATATGAAAACTAGAATCTTACCTGCAGTGCATCGTGCGAATTAACAGTCTTTTAAACAACTCTTTAGAAAGAAAAAGTATCTGCCATATTTAAATAAATGTTTTTTCATTCTTTTACATCTTATATATTTGATGACAATAGGAAACATTGGTGGCAACATACTTGGAACTTTATCTTCAATTTTCTAAAGACATAAGTAGCCTTATTTTTTTTCTTGAACATAAACAACAGAGTAAAAAAATCAAGTTCCTTACATGTTATTTGCTCTTCACCAGATTTCTTCCAGTACAGTTATGATCTCAAAGAAACATCTCTTGTGCCATTTTGTCTTTTTCTTTCCTTCTTCATTTAGAAGACATTTTCTAAGAGTTTTCTCTGAAGCTTATAGAGATGAGCAAGCCTTCTGTGACCTCATTCCCTTGCGGGGAACAGTAATAGAAACGCCAAATCACCAGTGGCCTCATCCTAAGAGCCAAACCCTGTGGACATTCTTTGTTATCTCAGCCTCATAGAGGGTCTAACATTGTTTATCCATGCTCCTTCCTTCCTCTGACTTCTCATGCCTCTCTCAAAGGGGCCTGTTTTCTGCAGTATGTGGGAGGTGATGGGTGTCCTGGAGTTGCAGCCCCCTTTTTTCTCTCTGCCTTCTTCATCGGCCTCCTTGTCCCCTCTGCCGACTTCAGCTGCTGCTTGTGTATGTATGCCTAACAAACCTGCCTTTTCACATCAGAGCCAGTTACTCCCCTGACTGCCTATTGACACCTCGACATGAGGCCCCTCACATTCAGTGTGAACTAACTCAACTCATGATTTAGTCCGTATTTCCTTTCATTATTGCATTACCATCATCTATCTAGCTAGTTACCTTGACCTTAAATCTGGGAATCATTTTTTGCCTCTCCTTTATCTTCCTTTCTCCCCATACCCCATGTAGGCTGTGCCACACACCCCTCTTCTCCCAAACACTCCCCCTTCACTGCACTTCACCTTCAATCTTAAAAGCTAATTGTGCACCCTTGCAAAACTTAAGTAGAAGGAGATGAAAAGTTATATTTACATTTAACTATTCTGCAGGCATTTTTTTAAATAGGATTTTAGAGACCGTAAAACCACATTTGAAATTCACATGTTGCACCAGCAATCAGACTGCTTTGCCAGTGATCAAAAGAGGCAGCTTTTCATATGAAATAACACAAAATTTAAATATATGTGTATAGTTTATCTGGTGAGAACTTTTGTTCCATGACATTGTGCACTCTAATGCTTTAGGTTCTCCCCTCACCTCAGTTACCATAGTTATCAGTAGTTGCTCACTACAGGTGACCCAGTATCAGGTATTCAGTAAGCATGATTTTGAGATACGAACATGACAGTAGCATCCTTGTTTTCATCTTGCAGTCAGGGAGTATTGGTTTGGTGAAAGGAGGAATATAGGCAAGAGATCAAAGCCCCTAGAGAGATGAGCATAAATAATAACTTTACATTTATAAGTATCACTTAGTGTTTTCTCAAGTTGCTCTCTAGCAACCTTGTGAAGTAGGCAAGAACTGCTGTATATATTTCATGGATAAACTACAGGCCTGCCCTGAATTGTTCAGGTAAGTGCATCTCTGTTGGCCACCATGGAACTTGTTGCATAAAATTGCCCTTGTAAGAAGCTGTTACCTTGCCCACATTCTGGTCCTTCCAGGGCGTCTGCATTTGTAGCTTTCAGCATGGACACAGTGCAGACTCTGTTTCCTCACTCCACTGCATAGGAACGCACTTGGTTTATATTTCTCCTGGTCTTCAGTGACACAGGCTTTGAGCCTCAGAGTCGGCTGCTAAGCGGGAAATTCTCTATCTCTCTGAGGTCTCTCAGGCTGCTTCAGCATGCTCCAAGATGAATTCCTTATGCTTAAGACACCTATGCTCAAACTATCCCAAGTGACTTTTCAAAATTGGTAACCGTTCCTCTAGTCATTTTCTCATCATGGTATAACATAATAAAGAGAAGTAACAGGGTGGGAAATGGGAAGTGTATAAAATTATTCTCAGAGCCAAGACTAAATGTCAGATCTTATGACATACACTTTTCCATTATACTTTCCACGAATCTGTTTCCTGAATAATTGGTGACTGTTGCAGTTTTAGAATGGGATTCAGTGTGAAAGAGGAATGAGAGTTAGCTCAGGAAGCTGCTGTAGTGCAGGCTACAAGGAGAACTCTATTAATTCTTGAGCCTGGGTATGAATGTGGACAGTTGAAATGCACTGGGAATCACTAGTTGCCTAACCCCCTATGGTAATTAATAGCTTAACTTTTACCTTAACACATAATACAGCAGTTGAGTCGAAAGGTAGTTAAGACCCAGGTGTTTGATGAGTGTGCGGGTGGATCATGAGGTCAGGAGATTGAGACCATCCTGGCTAACACAGTGAAACCCCGTCTCTACTAAAAATACAAAAAAAATTCACCGGGCGTGGTGACAGGCACCTGTAGCCCCAGCTACTCGGGAGGCTGAGGCAGGAGAATGGCATGAACCCAGGAGGCAGAGCTTACAGTGAGCCGAGTTTGTGCCACTGCACTCCAGAGCCTGGGTGACAGAGTGAAGCTCCGTCTCAAAAAAAAAAAAAAGAAATAGTAGCTCACTGTTGTTTTAATTTGCATTTCCTAATTGTAGGGAATTGAGCACTTTTCTACATGTTTATTGGCTATTTGGGTTTCCGTTCTACAAAGTACCTGTTTATGTCCTTTACCTATTTTCCTGTTGGATTGTTGTATATTGATTTGTAGGAATTATTTATATAGTCCTGATACTCTTTATATATTTTATAAGCATTTTTCCAAGTCTGATTTTCAAACATAGTCTTCATAGTGAAATTTTTTATTCTTAATGAAATTAATAACTTATTTAATGTTTATAATATTAAATTAATTTTATAATTCACTTTTGACATTCTGAATTTTTAAGTTAATCTTTTTTCCTTTCTTTCTCTGTAGGGTATGAACGTGATTTCTGATGAAACCGGATTGGAATAATTTTCATCTTTGTATATTTATATATATATTTTTAAATTTTGCATTTGACTTAAAGTGCCATGAGAAAATTTGCATACTGCAAGGTGGTCCTAGCCACCTCCTTGATTTGGGTACTCTTGGATATGTTCCTGCTGCTTTACTTCAGTGAATGCAACAAATGTGATGAAAAAAAGGAGAGAGGACTTCCTGCTGGGGATGGTGAGTGACATTTTATAATACAGCTGTTTTAATTAATATATCACTGGTTTTTACTAATTTGGATAATATAAAATTTTGACTTTTTTAGATTAACAGTAGTCCCTGACTTCTTGTAGGAGATTAGATGGTCATATTGATAGTTCTCCAATGGGTTCATCCAACAGTTAAAAGCATTAAAGTATCATGTATAGAATTGCTAAATTTGACTTTTGTGTTCAATATTCAGTGTAGTTAATTTCCTATAAGTTACTTCATGTTACTAAATAATGTGGGTATCTCATAGTTGGGGAATATCAAAATTGTACAGAAGATTAGTCTAATGCCAAAATGCTGAGTGGAGCATTAAAATTGCATTATAAGGTATCAAAAGAGATTACTCCTCCTCTCCCATATCAGTCCTAAGGGGAAGAAATTTTTATAGACAGATGTGATCTGTAGAAGTTTTTGTTGTTGTTGTTAATGTTGTAGATAGCTCCAGTTAGCACTTTTAGGGAGAACTTTTGAAAAGACTGGGTGATAGAATAGAGGCTGCAGTGAGATCATTGCAATATCTAGTATGGAAAGGAAAGAAATATAGAAATATAAAGGAGGGAGGTAATAGGTAGTACTGATATTTTTGGCAGAGGACATTGGAAAATTCAGTTTTAAACTCCTTTTTATTCAACAAAAAAATGTTGCCCTTTTTTAAAAAATTCTTTTTTTTTTTTTTTTTTAACCATAATGAAAATGACTGCATTGCAAGAGTCAGTAATCCAGTTGTTCTGGGCTCTGAACTCTGTGATTAGTTATAGAATACATGGCTATACAGCATTCTACTATTTTTAGAAATTATATACAAATAATTACTCTTTAAACATGTTTCTTTAAGCATATAGCCACATTAAAATTTTTTGCACTTTTATGATGAGAAGGGCCTTTGGTCCCCCAAAATTTACAATAGAAAAAAAAATATTGATTTGTATTGTTAACTGTACCAACTTAACTGTAATTGTTATATGTGGGCTTACATAACTGGTTCTATTTATATCTTCTTGGGAAATCTGCCTAAAATTAGGCTTAGTTGCTAGCACTGAATTCCAGTAATGCCTAGGCTAATTCCTAACTTAAATTTTCACTTTTTCCAAATGTTTTAATACATTTTTCATCCAAAGTCAGCCTATTAGTTTGCATAATATTTACTTTATAGCTCTGCTGTTTAATATCTTTGTTGGGTGACAAAAAATGTTGCCTCCTTAATTGTTTCTAGAGCTGTATTCATACTGTCTTTGTTTAAATCAAAGAACAGGTATTACCATTCATCAGTCAGAAACTTGAGTATTCTTTTCCCAGATAGAATGGAATAAATTTCCCCTTACCCTACCTTAATTCACTGCCATTTGTAATAAGCTCATGATGTTCTATCTTAAATGTAAAGGCTTGACAGTGAGAAAGAATAGGCTCTATAGCATGTGAAGATTCACTTGAATTTTTTTTGACTTTTATATGTGCTGGGCAAGGTACTAGGTGCTGTTGATACACAGCTGAACAAAAAAAAAGACAAAATTCCTCCCTTCAGGGAACTCACAGTCTAATGGAAGAGAAATAACAATAGTAAATATCAGTATAATAAATATCACTTTAGGAATGTGCACAGGAGTAGAAAGGAAGGAACGCCTTGGGGTGTCTGAGAAGCTGCACTAAGGAAGTGTGTTCCAGCTGAGTATCAGCTTGAGCAGCTGTTTGTTAGGAGAGGGGAAGACCTTCCAAGCAAAGGAAAGCAGTATGTGCAAGATTAGAAAGTGAGAACAGAGTTGATAGGAGAACAAGAGCACAGGAGGTGGCAGAGGCCATGTCACACAAGGCCTTTTATGGCATGCTGGGGATTTTGGACTTCATCTGTAGACAGCGGCATGGTGCTGAAGCACTTTAAACAAGGGAGTAAGGCCTGATTGGACCTGGACTTCTGGAAGAATGCTTTGGTGGTCATGTAACTGGTGGACTGGAAGAGAACGAGGCAGGTAGCAGATACCAGTCTGAGACTGTTGTGAGACTTTGGAAAAGAGCTTGGAACAGACACTAAAATGACACTGGAGATGGAGAGGAAATGAATATATATGAAAAATATTTAAGTAGTGGAATTTACATAACCTGGGGAGCCATCGATTGTAGGGAATAAGAGAAAGAGAAAAGTCTAAGGTGGCTTTCATGTCTCCATGGTTGGACGAATTGATGCTCCTCAGAAGAGGAGCAGCTTTGATGAAAAGGTGGATGCATGAAGTTGAGTTTGGAATATTTTTTTCATTTTTCTTATTTATTTATTTATGAATGAGATGGAGTGTCTCTCTGTCACCAAGGCTGGAGTGCAGTGGCATGATCTCAGCTCACTGCAACCTCTGCCTCCTGGATTCAAGCAATTCTCCTGCCTCAGCCTCTTGAGTACCTGGGGTTACAGGCACACGCCACCACACCCAGTTAATTTTTGTATTTTTAGCAGAGATGGGGTTTCACCATGTTGCCAGGCTATTCTCGAACTCCTGCCCTCAGGTGATCCACCTGCCTCGGACTCCCAATGGGCTGGGATTACAGGTGTGAACAATTGCACCCAACCTGAGTTTGGAATATTTAACTTTGAGGAACTGGTAGAGATGTTCTGCAGTAGAGAATGGTCAAGATGGAGAAAATAGATGGTAATTTAAGCCTTTTCTATACCTGAGGCTGTGCACGGTATGTGTAGAGTTGGAAGACGCAGACTCCCTGTTGGAGAGCCCCTTCTGGAGGGTCACTGAAGGAAGAGAAGGCTTCCCAGGAAGTCAGAGTAGAATGAAAAGCCCCAAGGAGTAGGTCATAGAAGCCCAGCCAAGGGTGGTGTTTGCTCAGAGGTTTTACCTAAGATAAAGTGTTTCTGATATGTTTGGTATGGGGCTTCTTGTGACCCTGACAAGTGTCATTTCAGGGAATGGTAACTGTGGAAGTCAGTGGATTCTGGATTCAATACTGGAGAAACAGTAGGGATGTGGCTGTTCTTTAGGAAGCTTCAGCATGAAGGGAAGCATGTAGTATACAGTAGTTACAAGAGATAGATGGAGCCGAAGTTGGTTTTCTATGTATTTATTATTATTTATATATGTTCAGGAAGAGGTTTAAACTATAGGGGAAAGGAGGAATATTTGAAAGAACAAATTCTCAGCAGATGGGGTATTAGAACCGTGAAAAGGATTCTCCTCAAAGAACATCCACAGTTTATTATAGTTTTGACACTAGTGGCATAAGTTTCAAAGAAAAAGACTGGGTTTTGTACAAAACTACAAGCTAAAGGAGCAAAAGTCTGAAAGTAACAGAGGTATGAGATGGCCTCCTTGCCTCTGGAGGAAAGGAGAATGAATCATTCTCCCAGAAACAGTTGTGAGGTTAATGGACTCTGGAGGAGAGCTAGACTTCAGTTAAGTCTGGGGATGGAGCCTGTGTATTGTGGAGACCAGACAGTGGAGAGGCTTTACAACAGCCTGGGGGTGTCAGGGTGTTCAGGGGACAGACTGAGAAGGACCTCTGAGCGTGAGGGAAGGGCTGAGCAGTAGGCCGGAGGGGAAGTACATAGCTAAGGGGAGATAATCTTTGAGGTCCCTGGTAGTCTTAAGGGGAGAAATGATTAGGGGAAGAGCACAGTTGATGCTAATAAGCAACAGTTTGAAAAATCTGCTTTGATACGAAGTTTCAGTGCAGTAGGTGCTGAGAGGTCTTAAGTCTTTTCAGAGCCCAGAAGTTATTAAGGTTCTGCTAGTGACAAATTGCTGTGGTGCATTTGAAGAGATGTTTACTAAAGAGGATCAGGGAGAGGGGATGGGTGATGGCACCAAGGATGCCAACTTTCTAGTGGAATTAGCATGTACATTACATGACCTCAAAGTTTCTCTCTCTTTTTTTTTTTTTTTTTTTTAAAAGACAAAGTCTTACTCTGTCACCCAGGCTGTAGTGCAATGGTGTGGTCTCAGCTCACTGCAACCTCCGTCTCCTGGGTTCAAGCGATTCTTCTGTCCCAGCCTCCCAAGTTGCTGGGATTACAGGCACCCGCCACCATGCCCAGCTAATTTTTGTATTTTTAGTAGAGACAGGGTTTCACCATGTTGGCCAGGCTGGTTTGAACTCCTGACCTCAGGTGATCTGCCTGTTTCAGCCTCCCAAAGTGCTAGGATTACAGGTGTGAGCCATGGTGCCTGGGATTGAAGTCTCTCTTGATAGAACACATAGGGCCTCCTGGATTTTTGTTTTAAAATGAACAACTAAAACAAAACAACAAAAAACATTGAGCAGTATGACACTCCAGAGTGACTGTTTCAATACTGGAAGCACCTAATTTCTGAACGTTCTACTTTACAGCTCTGATTTCGGTGAAATTTAGCAAATTCTACTGTCTCTGCTGTGAAAAAAGATTTCCTAGGTTTGAATAGAATGGATTGATGTCATTGTGATAATGCTGAAGACTTCCTGTAACATTGTTGTTGATATGCTGTACTTAAGAGTTTTCTAAGATTCTTCTATTTACTTGTTACTTGCCTGCTTCAAGAAATAGTGGGCCAGTCTTTGGTGATTCCAGAGGGGTTTGTTTTTTCTGAGTAGTTCTCTTAAGTCTATACTTGTATTTTATACCTGAGGCTATCTGAAAATAGCAGAGTTCTGCTGCTGCTAGAGTTAGATTGGGCTCCCTTGGAAGAATATGGGTAGTGGGGGTTATGGCTTAGGAATATTTTTACACTCTTCTGCTTTCCAGAATTAGCTCATTTATCATTTATCCACTTTATGGATTTGGGTGTTATATAGAGTGTTCAGTATTTTTAAAGATGCAGTTTCAAGTAGTAATTGATTCTTTATGTCAGTACTGCATTTTCAGATCGTTAAAATATTAATAATTTAACTTTTCATGTACTTATGCTGGAATTATTTCAACTGTTGAACGTTAGGAAGCCGTGGAGAACATGGTTTATAGAAAAAACTTCCAATGATTAAAAACTTTAAAATATTACTAGTAAAGGCTGTAATAACTTTATAACAAATTTTTAAGTGTTGATTTTTATATATGCAGCACAGGTAAATTGAACATGAAATTGGAAATTGACAAGGATATTGAAGTAGCAGAAAGTTACCAGTGAGTTAAGTTATAGATGATATTTTGATGTTTAAAAAATCAGATAGTGTGCTGCACTTTATTGCATCTTACATACCTTTGTTTATAGAATATTCTGTATACCACTGTAAAAGTGATCACATTCCAGTTACCATTCTGAGCCACATTCCAATTTCAGAAATGTTAAAATGTAGGAGGAAACATTTTGAAATAGTGAAATATAGTGCATAAGGACAGTAAAAATGTTAATTGTGTAGTAAGATCAGAAAATAGTTTGGGAGAAATGATTTTAGCCTTTTATTAGTATATTTACCCCAAAAGAAGTCATATAACTTTATACCTCTTTATTCTACTTTCATGAGAGAAACACATATAAGAAATTTGAAAAATACCTTAAAGTGTATTCAAAGGCATGCCAGTGGTTTGTGTATGTTAATCTTATTTGGGGGCTTTCAGAGTGAACCTGTAGTTTTCTTGGTAAATACCTTTTCTAAAACATGATACTTATCTACAGTGTCATGTAAATGAAACTTAACTGAAGTATATAATAAAATATATTTGTTCTCACATAATACTTTGGAATAACACCTTTGTCCCTCCCTTGTTAAAGTGATTTGATTCTTAGAAATGAGCTGCATGTAGAATTTTATGCAAAAATATTTTCTTTAGTTCATGAAATGACATCCAAACTCATTTCAGTTTCTTTCTAATAAAATTTTCACAGAACCAACTTTTAATACACATAGAAGACTGGCAGTAGAGAACATGGAAAGTTTATACTTACCATCTTTTTAGTTGCTTTCTAATACTGTAAATGCATTAATAGTAACATATATTCACTAACCACATGCATTTCATCCAAACTCGTTTGCCAAGAAAATTAGTTTAATAGTCCATTTAATTCTGTAGGATATTGTAATTTCTTATTAATAATTAGAGTATTGTGGTGTATTCTCTGAATCATTCAGTAGACATATAACTTTTGATTAATGGTAATTTTAAATGTGGCTCTGAAATTTCATATGTAACAGTAGGTTAGAGTACATAATGCAGGCACTATGTAGATTTTCAGACTAATAAATATCAGGTGATGAAATGTGCAAAATATTGCATCAGCAGGATTGTATATGCTGTACATTTTTGCCTGGTTCTTTAAGATATCAAGATCAACTTTAAGTTTCTGGTTATATAATTTCATATGTAATAAGCAATTAAGTTTATATTTTGTAGTACTTATAGTAATAATTTCTCCAGTCCTCCTTAATGCCCCCCTCCACCATGGAAATTCTCAAACAGAAACAAAAGTAGAAAGAATATAAAATTATGGCTGGGCACAGTGGCTCACACCTGTAATCCCAGCACTTTGGGAGGCCGAGGTGGGCAGATCACCTGAGGTCAGAAGTTCAAGACCAGCCTGGCCAACATGGTGAAACCCCGTTTCTACTGAAAATACAAAAATTAGCCAGATATGGTGGCGCGCGTCTGTAATCCCAGCTACTGCAGAGGCTGAGACAGGAGAATCACTTGAATCTGGGAGACAAAGGTTGCAGTGAGCCAAGATTGCACCACTGCACTCTAGTCTGGGTGACAGAGTGAGACTGTCTCAAAAAAAAAAATTAAAAAAAATTAAACTCTCATGTATCCTCATCTGGCTTCAAGAGTTGTCAACTCATGGCTAGTTTAGTGGCATGGATACCTCTTTCTCTTTGTCTCCCTCTGACCTGTTTTGTGTGTTGTTGAAGAAGAAATTGAGGTATTTCTCTTTTCCAGTTTCCTGCAGTCTGGATTTACATCCCTTTAATGGTGCATGCCATGTCCCTTTGGCCCGTATATTTCCTGTGAATTAGGTCTAGAGGCTTGATCAGGTTGAGGATCTTTTTCCCCCTAGTAAAAACACAGATGGTATATGTATACATTAATACTTTCCATTTAAAAACTGAGCAGCATGAAAACGTTTCTATTTTGATTTTTCTGTAAAGCATTTTATACTAAAATAGAGCATGGGTAACAGAAGGATATTTATAATCAGGGCCACTAGATGTCTCCCACCTACTCTTTATGTTATCTGTGCCATCCACAAAAGATCTTTGTCACCTTCAGAACTCTGCTGGTTCCTTTTGACCACTGATGTACCAGTCCCAAAATCTTTTGGTTGTTCTTTACTTTCAGAGACTGGCAAGTAGAAATGACTATACGAGTTTTACAATTTTTGATTTTTAAAGCTTTAAAGGCTTATTTTATATGGAGTATTACACTTCTGTACTTCTAGTTTTTACTATACTTGTTGATGATTTTTGTCATTGAGAATTTTTAAAAATTCTACCAACTCTTATATTTAAGGAGCTTACTTACTGGGCAAACATTAGGCAGGACTTGTTTTTAAAAACTATGTTACTTGAGTTTCCTATAATTTTTGAAGTAATTTTCTACTATTTTAATGTTCCACATAAAATCACAATTTATCCTGAGAACAGGGGAAAACTAATGCACACTTTTTTCATCATCATTCTCTGAAATCTATTTTTAAATTCTGGATGTGGTTGAGGACACAACGAATAGTTTCATATCCTGCAGCTCTGGTATTGGTAGGTGGCTTTGTACCACTGGCTGAAACAATCACCCTAAAGTCAGCTTTACCAGTTCGTCCCGTTCTTGTACAGATGAAGCCTGACTGAAGAGAGATGGCTTTTCTGCTGCCTTGATGCCACTATTTTTGTTTAGAAATGTTTTGAAGATCCCCAAAAACAATCTACAAGAGAATAAAACTTTAGATTTTAAAATAAGTAATGCATAAAATATATTTTCATCCCATTTTTGACCTCACCTCATCCTTTAGCCATCTCTTATAGATGAGAAGTTTAACATAGCACCTTCCAAATTTAATGTATCCCAGAACCTGTTTTTCTTGGACATTTATTAACATCTCAAAAACATAAGAAAGTTTGGGAAGTGCTGATCAGGCACATTGCTCTTTTTATGTCTATATCAAGAGATAACATTACTTTTGATGAGAATTCTTGTTCTAATGGGAGGGGTACATAAGACAGGTTTGACAATCATTATAATGAGAGTTAGCAGTTGGTTAGAGACATAAGAACCCTGGATGAAGTAATGTGATAGTCAAGAGTAGTAAATAACCACTATAGAGAGATTCAGAAAAGCTACAAGCAAGAGAAGCCATTTTAGTTGGGCATGGGAAGGCAAATAGGGATTTGGTGTTGCAGCGATGGAAGCCGTGAGGGGATGTGAGCAAAGGCATGGAAGCAGGAGAATGTGAGGCATGTTGGAAGGAAGGCAGTGGGTGGCTGTTTGACTGGAAGATGAAGTACTGTGGGGTCGGAGGAGAAGGTCTAGCAGGTGATAGTTTTGGAAAATTAGGCTCAATTCCACATTATAGAAGCTGGACTCTAGGAGGCCGTAGGAATAACAGTGAAGGCTGCACTTTAGGGATGTCAGTGTGGCAGTAGTTTTTGTGTTGGGAGCCAACACCATGCAGTCACTCAGGTGAGTGGGGCAAGGTGAGGAATTCTTGAGTCAGGACACTGGTGTGGAGGTGGAGGACAAAACAGCCCCTTGGAAGGGTTAACAGCCTAGGAGAGGGTAGGCTCAGAAAGGGGTCTGGTTGTTGAGGGCACAGTTCAAACACAAATGTTATTAAATAGAATCACGAATCAATCAATTGCTATAAAATTAATGTTAGTTAAGTTTCCTCCTATTCTTAGTTCTAGAGCCAGTACAAAAGCCTCATGAAGGTCCTGGAGAAATGGGGAAACCAGTCGTCATTCCTAAAGAGGATCAAGAAAAGATGAAAGAGATGTTTAAAATCAATCAGTTCAATTTAATGGCAAGTGAGATGATTGCACTCAACAGATCTTTACCAGATGTTAGGTTAGAAGGGTAAGTACCTATTGTGGTCCTGATAGTATGTGAATGAAAAGTATATTCTGAATTTTCAGTAAATTGCACTTGAGTGCTGATTGTTCTTAAGGCAAATGTTATATCACTATGTTACTACTTACCCCACTTAGAAAATAATTAAATGCTGATAGAAATAATATCTCAAGCTTCTACTCATTATTAGCACTATGTATTTCAGGCATTGGAAGATAATTATTTATCTTAATGGATTAGAAGGGGATTTTAAACTTTATTATTACCAAAATACTCACATACTCAACTTTTTACAAAAATATTTTAAGTTTTATGTAACTTGAAACAGTGAAATACACAGTCGTAAGTATACAGCTCACTGAATTTTTTGCTATGTATACACCTGTGTAACCATCAGCCAAATCAAGACATAGAATGATCCCATCACCCCTGAAAGTCTCCTTATGTTTTTTGTAGTCAGTACTTACATCCCCAGAGGCAGCCATTATATTGACCTCTCTAAACATAGATTAGTTTTGTCTCTTTTTGAACTTTTTATGATGGATCCACACCATTTTTTGTGCCTTTAAGATTCATATTGTTGCATGTATCAGAATTTTATTCTTTTCTACAGCAAATAGTGATTTGTAATATGAATATGCCATCATTTATTTATACGTTGATAGATCTTTGGATTATTTCTACTTTTTGACCACTATAGATAAAGCTATTGTGCCATTCTTGTTCATGTCTTTTGGAGGACTTAAGTGCGCATTACTGTATGCTATGTACTAGAGAAAGGAATGGGTTATGCATTTATATAGCATTAGCATGTGCTACGAAACATTTTCCCGGAATGTTTATACCAATTTACACTCCTATCAGCAACATATTAATTAGATGTCTAGTTGCTCCATAATAAGAAGGTAAATACAAGGTACTAGAATACAATAGACCCAGTTAAAAGCAAGCAAACTGTACAGAAAATAAGTAGAGGAAGTGCACATGTACATTCTGTGCTGAGGCCCCCTAAACTCCTTGCTCCCATTGATGCTGGCAGCCAAGCTTGCCTCCTCCAGAGAAGAGACTGGAAGGTCTTTCTCATCAGAATTGGATAGCCCTAGAGAGAAGGGTAAGTACCTAGTGTGGTCCTGATAGTATGTGAATGAAAAGTATGTTCTGAATTTCCAACAAATTGCACTTTAGTGCTGATTGACTTGGGAAAGTTTCCAACTTAATGGCACAGCCTGATCACCCTTATGGAAACTCATAGTCAGTGAGTCCTACTCATGTGTTTAGGCCTCATATTCAGCCTCTTGGTCTTCCATTCTCAATAACAAATAGGTAAGCAAGGAATACTAGACATCTCAGGAAACCCTCAACAGAGGAAAGCAACTTTGAGGAAACAAAAACTATTAAGGTAGAACACATAAAGAGAAATAACTAATAACCTCAACAAAATAGAGAATATATTACAACCATAAAATGGGAATAGGATACTATTCAAAAGATACACTGAGAGAAACAGAAAGAGCTTTTGAAAATAAAAAAATAAAAATAAAAATGCACCAAAGAGATGGACAACAGTAAAATTATATGAACATTGAAATGACAATCAAGAAATCCAATATTTTAATAATAGGAGTCTCAAAAAGAATTTTAAAAATAGGGAAGAGAAAATTTATCCACAAAATTTTCCATAACTGAACTGCACAAATTTTCAAATTGAAAGAGCCCACCAACTTTTTGGGACAATAGGTGAAAATAGATTGCACTCCAAGACATTGTGACTTTCAGAACACTGAGGATTTCAACCCCCAAGGGGGAAAAAAAGACCTTTTACAGGTTTCTTAAGAGGCGAAAGCAGGTCACAGTCAAAGGGTTATTAATCAGAATGCCTTCAGACTTCTCAGCAACTCTAGAAACAAAGGAACAAAACTCTAAAAGAAAATAATTTCCAATCTAAATGTTATATTCAGCCAAACTTGCAATAAAGTGCACAGGTTAAATAAGGATATGTCTGGACATGCAAGATCTCAGAACATTGAACTGCCAAGCATCCATTCTCAGGAAGTTACTAGAGATAGGACACTACCATTTAAAACCTTGGTTTTAAATAAAACAAGGACAAGAAAAACATAGAATGTAAAAAACAGAAGATTCAGCTTGTGTGAGAAATGGTGGGAATGACCAGAAGATGATGAAGGGAGAGCCTGAGTGAGAGTTGCACAGGCAGAGGCGACCAGCCCAGATGGAGCCAGTGAGAAAATTCCAGAGAGACTTAAAGAAGATGCCATTGAAGTTACACCTGATATGGCTGAATGTCTAGAGTAGATTTAGACAATTGATAGGAAGTTTAGGATTGAAATACATAGAAAACCATAGTAAGAAAAAAATTAAATGACCATTACCTTCAGGGAAAACTTTAAAAAAATTGTTCAGAGAAAACAAAAGTAATCGTAGTTTACTACTATATATGGCTTAGCCATGAATAAGTCATAATAAGATAACTGTTGAATATTGTGCATGTAAAAATTAAACCAAGGAGATGAAGAGTATTTCTTTATCCAGCAAGTTGATTAAGTGGAGATCAGTCAAGAGAAGCTTAATTTGTAAAGATTTTTCACAAACCGTTTGCTTTCCTGAAAATTTAAACATCGTTGAAGAAAACTATAGACTCACCACAGTCTACAGTTAAAACGATGCCTGTATTGTAAACAACCTTACACTTACTTCGAGCCTCAATCAAATATTATTGTTTCTGGTAGAATTGTTTTTGTCATTTTAATAACCCCCCTAAGTATATCATCACTCTCAACACATTTTATTAAACATTTATGTCTTTTTGTCTTTATGTGGTTTTTGAAGATACTTTTATTAATGAATACCTTTTAAGTGCATTGTAAGTCACCAGTTTTTGGACATTGAACAGCTTTGTGGTATTAGGAGCAGTGTTGAAATGGTGTGATACAAATGCCTGTGCACCAAGTTTCATACTTGATGAAGACTCTTCAGACTTGACGAAGTCCACTTTTGTGAAAGCTGCCAGTACACACTCCTTCTGGCCAACCGCTGGGTCTCTGTGGGACTGGGCTGCCTAGGAGGTAGTGCAGAGTCACTACCACCACTGAGTAGCCTTTTTATATCTTCACTCCATCTCTGGACTGATACCCTTTTTTAAAAAAAAAGGTTTTAGAAGACTTTTTATTATGGAAAATTTCAAATATATACAAAAATAGAGATAATAATGTAATGAACCCTCATGTATTTACCACCTAGCTTCAACAATTCCTAATGGTTTTGTCTTATGAATTCTTATACCCTCTGAGATGTCCCCCAACAATCTTTGCCTCTTGGTATTCACACCTCTTTGTAGTCTCCATGTTGCACTAAGATTGGTCTGTGTGAGCAATAGAACATGGTGCAAGTAAAATGGAGTATCTCCTTCATATTATGTTATCAGATATGCTGTGGCTTCCATGTTGGTCTTTTACTCTTGCTGTGATCATTTGCCCTGGAATAAGCCCCTGACACAATAGGAGCAGCCCTATGTCAACACCTGTGTGGTTTATGGCTTTTTGTGAGCAACCAGGTAAGTAAGATTAGAAGCATATTCTCCAGCCCCAAGCAAAGACAAAACATTTCTAAATATTTCAGTATGTATCTCTGAAAGATAAGGACTCATAGAAAAGAAAAATAAAAATCATTATACCATTTTCACCCCGAAAAATAACATAAACAATGATCCCTTCATATCACAAAATACCCAGTTAATATTCAAACTTCCCTAGTTATGACATATATATGTATTTTTTTTATAGTGTAGCTGTCAGGATCAAAATTACAGCTGGTGGATATTCTCAAGTCTCTTTTAGTCTGTAGGTTCCTTCTCTTTTTTCCTTGCAGTTTATTATTTGAAGAATCCAGGTAGAATGCCTTACATCTTTTCTCAGCCTACATTTTGCTGACTGCATCACTGTGGTGTCATTTGAACATGTTCTTCAGTTCCCTGTCCTGTGAATTGGTAGTTAGACCTAAAGGCATATTGTACCAATATCCTTAAAGTCTAGTAAAATTGTGTGCTTGTGGTATTAAAGGTGTGAGATCTGGCCCATAATATGCATTGTTATTGGACAGGTTCATTACATGTTTCATTTGTCTATTTTCTCTTTTTGTAGTTCCTGTTAGCTAGGCATTAAGTGCATTGAGGAAGAAAATATGTTATCAAAGTTGATAATGTGAATGCTGCATATCAAAACTTATGAAATGTAGCTAATTCCATGCTTAGGTGATAATATATACCTTTAAATGCATATGACTTTTTAAAAAAGAAGATGGAAAATTATTCAACTAACCATCTTAAGAAATTAGAAAAGGAACACATTAAAGAGAATAAGTAGAAGGAAGAATGGGAACTTAAAGCTTGGAAACTTAGGAAATAATGTACAGTAGAGGAACAGCAAAGTCAAAAGTTCATGGGAAAAAAATGATAAAATTGACTAATCAAGAAAGTGAGAGTCACAAATCCATAAAAGAAGTGAAAGGTGGTGTCATTACAGATCCAGACCTTAAAAGATAATATATCACAAAGATGAGAAATTATAAAGTAGAATACAAACATCGAGTATAGAGGCTCAACAAAGCCGAAAGTTCTTTGGAAAAAAATCAACAAAATCAAAAAACACTCTCCTAAATAGCAAATAATGGTATGAAAATGACAGCATCCCTACACGTCTTGCAGACATTTGAAAGATTATACGTAGATTATATGAGGTTTTTTAAAATAGTCAAACCCATAGAGGCAGGGTGTAGAATAGTAGTTGCCAGGGTCTGGTGGCAGGGGAGAAATGAGGAGATGCTGATTAGTGGGCATGAAGTTTCAGTTATGCAAGATGAATAAGGACTAGATATCTGCTATACAGTATTGTGCCTGTAGATAACAATACTGCATTGTACCCTTAAAAATCTATTAAAAGGGTAGATCTCATGGTAAGTGTTACCACAATGACATAAAGATAAGATTATAAGTGAATATTATAAATAACATCCCAATTTTTTAAAATTTAGATGAAATTAGTAGTTCCTAGAAAAATATAACTTAGTAAAATTGACATCAGAGAAAAGAAAATACAAGTTCCATAGCTATTAAGTAGAATTAATTATTTAAAATCATTACACACAGCCTGGCATGGTGGCTCACGCCTGTAATCCCAGCACTTTGGGAGGCCGAGGCAGGCAGATCATGAGGTCAGGAGATCAAGACCATCCTGGCTAACATGGTGAAACTCCGTCTCTACTAAAACTATAAAAAATTAGCCGGGTGTGGTGGCATGCACCTGTAGTCTCTCTCAGCTACTCAGAAGGCTGAGGCAGAAGAATGGCGTGAGCTGGGGAGGCAGAGCTTGTAGTGAGCCCAGATCACGCCACTGCATTCCAGCCTGGGCAACAGAGACTCTATCTCGAAGAAAAAAAAAAAAATCTTTACACACAGACACTCACACAGTCAGACGTAAACACAGACTTCCAGGCATAGATGGCTTTGCCAATGAAAAGGAAGCAACATATCCATCTTATTTCATGAAATCAGCATGATCTTGATATGAAAATCCGACAAGGTTATTACAACAAAGAAATATTACAGACCAGTAATCTCGACATAGATGCAGATTTATAAGTGAAATCCAACACTATATAGAATAAATAATACATTAAAAATAAATTGGTTTATTCCAGGCATGTGAAGTTGGTTTAAGATTTGAAGATCATTTAGATTCACCACATTTATAGGAAAACAGGTGATAAGTTATGTGATCATTTCATTAGATACAGGAAGAACATTTGATAAAATTTGTCACTGTCATGATAAAACCCCTTAGCAAACTAGGAATAGAAGGGAACTTCTTTAATCTGACAAAAGATTTCTAGAAAAATAAAACCCTTCCAGCAAATATCTATATTTAATAGTAATGTTGAAAGCTTTCCCTTTGAGATCTGGAACATGACACAGATGCCTGTTAACACCACTTCTGTTCAGCATCATACTGGAGGTCTTAGCCAGTGTAAGGAGGCAAGCAAAAGAAGTAACTGTTATAAGGATTGGAAGAGAGGAATTAAAATTTATTAAAATTTATTAAGAAGTTCATTAAAATTTTATTATTTGCGGTTAACATGATTGTGTATAACAAAAATCCAAAAGAATTAGAGGATTAGAATAAAAAGTGTTTAGAGACCGGGCACAGTGACTCACACCTGTAACCCTAGCATTTTGGGCACCTGAAGCAGGAAGATTGCTTGAGTCCAGGAATTCAAGACCAGCCTGAGCAACATGATGAGACCCCATCTCTACAAAAAAATAATTAGCTGGACACAGTGGTGCATGTCTGTAGTCCCAGCTACTCAGGAGGCTGAGGCAGAAGGATATCTTGAGCTCAGGAGTTCGAGATTGCAGTGAGCCATGATTACGCCACACTGCACTCCAGCCTCGGCAACAGTGTGAGACTCTGTCTCAAAAAAAAAAAAAAAAAAAAAAAAAGCATATTCAGCAAGGTTGAAGGTTTTAAGGTCAATATTAAAAAGAAAAATACATTGCATTTCTATATGTTGTTTTCTTACAAAAGCTAGAAAATAAAACAATTTTAAATATTACTTATAATGCAATCTGAAAATATCAAATATCCAAGAAAGGCTCTTCAGAGTAAATTCTAAAGCAAAGAAAAATTAAATACCTAAATAAATGGAGAACTATCCCACATTCATGGGGTCAGACTCCTTAATATTATAAAGATGTTGGTTCTTTCTACATTCATTAGTAGATTTGATGGAGTCCCAATCATAACCACATATGCATGTGTAATTTGACAAGTTGATTCTCAAATGTGACTGGAAATGCAAAGACCTGGAAGAGCTAGACATTCTTATAGAATTATTAAGATTTCTTAGAAAACTGTAATAATTAAGATAATGTGGTATTGTTGCAAGGATAGACAAGCAGATCAGTGGAACACAATAGCAAGTTCATGACCAGTCCCGTACATACTTGAACACTTGGTTTAGGACAAAGGTGGCACTATGTGGTAGTAGAAGGATGATCTAAAAAATGAACAAATGAATGATGCTGGGTCAACTTGATATAATTCAAGACAAAAAAACTGCATCTTTACCGCACATCATACAGAAAAATCAATTTTATATGTATTACCTGAAATAAATGTGAAGGCAAACCAGCAAAGCCCTAAAAGATCACATAGGAGCAAATATCTTTATGATCTTGGGGTAGGAAAGGACTTTGTTTTAGGTGTATTTCTACTAGATGGTTGGACTTTTTTTTCTTTTAAATGACAGCCTACCATTTATGTATTTAATTTTTTGCTTCTCTCGTGCTCATGTTCATAGGCAGCCTACAATTGAATGGACTGTCACTCTGTATATACACACATACATATTTTTGAGAGACAGGGTCTTCCTCTGTTGCCCAGGCTGGAGTGCAGTGGCGCCGTCACAGCTGACTGCAGCCTCAACCCCCTGGGCTCAAACAGTCATCCCACCTCAGCCTCCTGAGTAACAAGGACTACAGGTACATACCACTACACTTGGCTAATTTTTTAAATGTTTTGTAGAAATGAGGGTCTCACGACACGTTTCCCGGGCTGGGACTCTGTATTTTAGATTTAATCTTTGGTTTTTAATAGATGACTTTTGTGTACATTATTACTTGATCTACGTGTATTATGACTTGATATATTTGAACTTCTTTTAGGTTGAATCATGAAATTGATATTCAACCACTTTTGACCTATGAAAATGACAATTTCATAAAGTTTGACTTAATAAATCTTGCTTTCTTTTTAGTATCTTTTTCATTTTCTTCCTTTCCTGCTTTTCTAAGTGATACAGTTTCAACTGGCAAAGTTTTAGTATTCATGTTTTTCTGTCTCTTGGTTTGGAAGCCGTATACTTTTCCTTTATTAGTAAGACCTAGGTATATTGTAATTATCAAGGTGTAGATTTATCTTTATGTACCTACATGTTCAGTGCACATAGTGTACTTTTGATGTGAGCACTGATATTATTCTTCAATTGTGGGACATTCCTAGCTGTAATCTCAAATACTGCTGCTTCACTATTTCCTCCAATCTGTTCTTTTGGAGCTACTTATATGCATATACTAGAGCTTCTCAATCTATACTCTTATTTTTTCTCTGTTTGTTCCTTTTCAAATTGTCTCTAGGTAAATTTCTCATTAGTATCTTGATAGTGGCAAAGTCCAAGTCTGGCTCTGCCATTTACTGGCTATGTGCTTTAGGACAAGTTGCCTGACTTTTCTATACCTCAGGTCCTTATCTCTAAGATAAGGAGAATTACAGGGGTGGTTGTGAGGATTTGTAAAGTGCTTTGCACACTTCCTGGAATCTAGGATACAGAGAAGGCCTCTGTTCAAGGAGTGAGCTCCAGGTCCCTGTTTGATTCTCAGGAGAAGCTGACTCCAAAGGGACTTTTCCATCTCCACTTTTTTTTCTTTATTTTTCTACTCATTTCCTGACTTCCAAAGCAGATTCACAATGAAATACCAAGTGGTAAATATTAGATAGTATTTTCTTAAGCCTCAGCTGTGCTGGACAGAGGTAGTCAGCTACTTTCCATTCCTGCTCCCCGAGGTGGAAGGAAGAATGGTGTGGGATGGCCCCTGGAGTGCAGCTTTTTCACCACCTTTTGGAACCCAGGAAACCTTGCTTATGTTCTAAGACATGGGCTTAACTGGTGTGTAGCTGGCTGTGTCCAGATCATCCTGTCTGCCAATAACTTCTACTGCCTTGTACAGTCTCTAAGGGCACGTTTCCTGAAGGAAACTGGAAGGAAGAATGACATTATTACACTGTTCAGAAGAGTTAAATAGAAGTAACAGTCCCTGAATAACTTTTCTAATGTGTGATCTTAGGGAAGCAAGTGTAAGACAGATTCCAAATCATTTAGTAAGCCAAATGCATCCTATATAGTTAGTCTTAGATATTTAAAAAGTAATTTTAATAGCATTTATTGAATGCTTTATTATATACCAGTATTATACACATTGTCATATTCAAACAGTTGGGCAAAGTAGTAGTAATGTGCTCAGTTTACAAATGGGGAAACTTGGACTTAGGGAAATTAAATGATTTGTCCAAAGTATAGTTAGTAAGTGAGGCAAGTGAAATTTGAACCTAGGTCTCAGGGACAAAATATGTGCTCTGAATCACTGTGCTTTGCCCTTACTTTTATGGTTAGATCTTAGTTGATCTTCTCTGAATGAGAGTATACAGAGGAGAAATTTTGTAACATTGCCAAATACTGCCTGGCAGGTAGCCAGACGTCTTATGAAATATTGAGTTGTCATTGATAAATGCTAGTGACAGATGAAATTTAATGGGAGAAAAAGAGTTCATTGAAAATCACAGCTTGAAAGGACATGGAGGAGAGCATTGGATTATACATGCATAGTCACCTTGATGTGGAAATTTCTTGAAAATTCTTCTTTTCTTGGCTCTTCTTTCATACTGTAGTTCTTGACATATATATGGATGATTGATAAGCAGTGTAAGTTTTATCATAAGTTGTAGATTCAACTTGTAGTTCCGTTACTTACTAGCTGCTATCATGAGCAATCTACTTTATTACTTTAAGCCTCAGTTTCCTCATCTGTAAAATTTGGAGAGTAATTCCTCTGCCTTAGGGTTGTTATAAGCATACATGAGATAATATATTTAAACCTCTTAATGCAGTTTCAGGAACTTAATAAAAAGTCAGCAGGACCTTTTCAGGCCAGTGCCCTGAGATAGGATAAATAGAATAGGACTTTTTTAGAGATGGGGTCTCACTTTGTTGCCCAGGCTGGTCTCAAACTCCTGGGCTCAAGTGATCCTCCTGCTACAGCCTTACAAAGTGCTGGATTGCAGACGTGAGCCACTGTATCCAGCCAGAGTAGGACTATAACAATTGAAAAATATTAGTAATAGTAAATACCAAGCGACTTCTGTAGTTCTGTATTTCTGAATTGTTAGGTACAGTCATGTGTTATTTAATGACTGGGGTATGTTCTGAGAAATAGGTCGTTAGACAATTTTGTCACTGTGTAAACTATAGAGTATACTTACACGAACCTAGATGGTACAGCCTACTACACACCTAGGCTGTATGGTATAGCCTATTACTCCCAGTCTGTTAACCTGCATAGTATATTTCTATACTGAATACTGTAGGCAACTGTAGTACAATAGTGTTTGTGTATCTAAACATAGAAAAGATACAGTATAAATATGGTATAAAAGATGAAAAATGGTACACCTGTATAGGGCACTTACCATGAATGGAGCTTGCAGAAGTGGAACTTGCTCTGGGTGAGTGAGTGAGTACTGAGTGAATGTGAAGGCCTAAGACATTACTGTATACACTACTGTAGATTTTTATCAACACTGCACACTTAGGCTCTTCTAAATGTATTTTGAAGATTAAGTAATTATGCTAGTATGTTGATGGTGGCTACAGTGACGCTAGGCCATAGGTATTTTTCAGCTCCATTATAATAATATGGGACTACCATCATATATGTGGTCTGTTGTTGTGGGGGTGCTATTGAAGCTCAACGGGGTGAATGCCCTGGGTATCCACCACCTTCCACTGGCAACCGCACAGTATGAGGGAGAGGAAAACAAATGGAAGCACACTGGAACCGGGGAGGGAAGTTTCTTCCTCCTGCATTGTCCCTGCAGTACCTTCTACCTACAGAGCTTATGCATGCATCATGCGTACTGCAAAGGAGAAATGCTTATAGGGGCCAGTTTCATTATCACAGTGCAGGTAATAAAAGGTATATTTGGAACTAAGAGGCAATAAATTGATAATGGGTACACTACATGGCAATGATGAGTCATCTCCAAGAGCTAATGTATTATGTGTTTGTGGATACTTGCGTTTTAAAAATTGTTTTAATTTATGATGGTAAACGTTAATAGCCATAATCCACATAAAGAAAAGCCCTTTGGGGTCCTCAGTTTCTAAGTGTGTAAAGGGATTATAAGTCAAAAACTTTGAGAACTGTTGCTTTATATTGTTCCCTTTAAGTAATGTTCAAAAAATCAGGCAAAACTCAGCAGTAGTACTGCAAGTCCTGTAAAGTGGTTACCTTGGACAGGGACACAAAGGAAGCCTCTGGGGTATTGGTAATGGTCTGTTTCTTCATCTGGGTGCTGACTACTTGATGCTTTCACTGTGGAAATTCATTTAGCTCTACACTTATGATTTGTGAACTTTTTGTATGTATATATTTCAATAGAAAGTTAAGACTCTTCCCTTTCTTCCTAACCTATACTTTGCTGTTAAACCTGTATGTAACTTTTAGAAATTAGCATAAACTGGCAGGGCGCAGTTGCTCATGCCTATAATCCCAGCACTTTGGGAGGCCGAGGCAGGCAGATCACGAGGTCAGGAGATTGAGACCATCCTGGCTAACACAGTGAAACCCCGTCTCTACTAAAAATACAAAAAATTAGCCGGGCATGGTGGTGGGCACCTGTAGGACCAGCTACTGGGGAGGCTGAGGCAGGAGAATGGCATGAACCTGGGAGGCAGAGCTTACAGTGAGCCGAGATCGCAAAAAAAAAAAAAAAAAGAAATTAGCATAAACTTACACTGGCTAGTTTTCATAACGGAGGATAAAAGTCTCACTTGGGCAAGTGTGGAAGAAAGCTGCTTCCTGAACATGGCCTGTGGCCTTTCTGCTCATCCTCAGCTCTGTGTTGTATGAACCCATCCCCCTACCCACTTCAAACCCCAAAACACGAAAGGACAGGTGGTTTCTTGATTGGAAAAGCTTAGCTAGAATGCTAACGGGCTGTTTGGTTCTTCTCAAGTGCCTTGTGGCTCTTCCAGGTTAGGGGTGTGTGTTTATGTGTGTTTGTACCTGTTCTGAGGTTAATTATGGTTGTTTAATATTTTCTCTGTTTCCTCATTTGCTTTGAGAGAACATTAACTTATGAATTTGGTCTCTGATTAACTATTTGATTTAAAAAATTATTTCCTTTTTATCATCTGTTCTTCTGGATCCTAATACTGCTTCTCTCTCTGATTCTTCCATCCAGTTTCTTTCTGTTGTTCTTATAATCTTACTTCCTTTCCATACAGTTTTAGAATTTTATTCTTTAACACATTATACAAGTAGTAAATTTGGGTTATCACTTCTCTTCTGCAGAATCTGCTGTCTCCATATTTTTCTGTCTTCCTTTCTGTTTCCTAGCCATAGACATGGCTAACAGTACCATTTGTACACTGTACATCTTTCATGCATTACTTGATTTTATTATTTTATTTTATTTTGGTAAGGTAGCAGCTATATAGCCACCTTGGCTGTTTCCTGCTTCCCAATTCTACAATAATAAAAAGTAGGATTCACTTGGGAAAAGAGATTATATGTGTGGCATAATAAGATTCAGCTAAATAATATAAGAAACACTTTTTCTGAACCCCTTTTACCCATACATAGGCCATTCCTGACTTCAGAGTCTTATTCCAGGAGTCTATGCATCAGGCATTCACGATACAGCTTGCTCAGCTATGATGTACCTGAAACTAGTACTAATTATATACATAAATATTCTAGCCACCATTTATAACAGAGTTTTGATGGGAAACTATTTTCAGAAGTATTATTAGGACTGCTGAGGACACATCTTTTCCCCCTCTAATCTAGTCTTTTGGGCCCCACCTCTTTAGCCTAGACTTAGAAGGAGGGAGCTGCAGACAGGGTGGCAGGCTGTGTGGGCCTTCTTGTGGTTGTTAGAGTGAACATAGGGAGAAGGCAGTGAAGTGGAAATGAGGCTGTGGGTTTTGTGGATCAGTGGATAGAGGGGAGGTTACTGGTAATAGGAGATGGAGACCATCCTGTGAAAGGGGTCTTGGGAATGGTGAAGAGGGAGAGAGGGGCTGCAGTGGAATATATCAAAGGACAGGGACAGCTACTTGTTGCTCCTTGTCTCCTGGCAGAAAGAAAGGATAAGGGCTGATGGGGCCCCTACGGTAACTTCTTCTTTCAACCCTTTTACCTTGTCATCTTTTTACCCTTCCCTTTTCCTTTTCTTCCAGCTGCCAACTGGCAGCCCTAGGGTAGAGTGTTCGATAAGAAGAGTTCTTTCAGCAGCTTCAGAAGAGGAGTCTTGTTTGTGTTTTCTTCATTTCCTCCCCATCCTTCCCTTTTTCCACTCCCACTGACAGGCGATTACAGTTGAGACTGGGGAGTGGAAAGTTTGAGGAGCTTGAGAGAGAGCAGGGAATAAAGGAAGAAAGAGGAGGGTGGAGCAACTGTTAGAACTGGGGATACCTGGGAAAGAATTATATATGCACTGTTTGGTGGGGGGGGGGCTTATGTTCTAAAGCACATCCCTGGATCTCAGGTTACCTACTGCTGTTACTGTTCTCTGATAGGCTGTTATCTAGTAATTTCATCTAGCTAACAAGGTTGAAAGAAGAGACCCTGTTGCCTAACAAAGTGCTAGAAACATACAATTGTTATGTGGATTTTGTGTGCATATCTTTTGAGTGTGTTTGGTATTTCTGATTATTGCATGCTTAGGCATAGTCTTTAGTGAACGAGATACATGTTGATATTTAATTATGGAGGTGGCAGCATCAAGAGTTGGAGCAGTAGGGCATGGGCTGTGGAGTCTTCAGTCAGGTTCTGCTGCCTCCTCGCTATCCCTGCCCTGTTTCTCATCTGCAAAATGTGGCTCCAAGCATCCATCTTACAGAATGACTAGGAAGATTAAGAGCCTGGTACATGATAGGTACTCACTAAATATTTCTCTTCTTTTGTGAAAGGTGTATTTTTGTTTAGATTATTAAACTACGTAAATGCCAGTGGTTCTGATTTTTTGTCTAATAGGGTGTTTGAAATACATTCAGTTTTGGGTAGATAATATAGCTTTATTTCATTCTCCATTAAAATGAATCACCTGAAAACATTCATCAGAAGGAAGTACCTAATTTTAAGAATACAAATGACATCTTTCAACTAATTTTAATCTAAATATATCACTTTAAATAGGTGCTATTTATTAAACACGTAACATTAACCAAAACTTAAATGAAAAGGTACCAAGGATCCCACCACTAGAGCAAACTGCTTTTATTGTTCTATCACCCTTCTAGTCCAGATTCCTTTATTATGCAATCTTAACAGTCACTTTTTATAAAGGCATTTGCTTTGTCTCTAGGTGTAAAACAAAGGTGTATCCAGATAATCTTCCTACAACAAGTGTGGTGATTGTTTTCCACAATGAGGCTTGGAGCACACTTCTGCGAACTGTCCATAGTGTCATTAATCGCTCACCAAGACACATGATAGAAGAAATTGTTCTAGTAGATGATGCCAGTGAAAGAGGTAAATTTTAAATTTTAATGCCAATAATTTGCTACACCTTTTGTCACTAATGGTTAAAACTAGTTGCTATAATTTTTAACCTAATAATTTTATACAAAATTCTAATTTATCCCCAAAATATGGCATTTGGATTCATTCACATATGTAAAAAAGTACACCCTTGTGAGACTTAAAATATTACTTTAATTAGCATTTAATGTGTGTTGCATCTTAACCTTGTTTCAAAAAGAAATAATGCTCTATAACATAAACTATTATGCAGGACAGTGAAAAAACTCTCATCATTTTGTTAGGATTTTCTCTGTGAGAAGCTGCAGGATTGAGTCAGTAGAGAGCGAATGGATTCTGCTTACATCCATGAATGGAGAAATGTAGTCCCATGTTTAGTAGGAAATATCTCTGACAGTAGAATGGAGCTTTAGCTGGGTGAACCTTTGTTCCCCAGATTTTTCTTAGGTTTCCCTATTTTCTCCATTTCTAAGTTTCAGAAATGATCTATAGCTAGGTGCATAAAAGGATTAGGAAGGATGAAAAGGTAGGATGTAATATGACTCTCATAATAAATCTGTACAGACTCTTGCCCACATGTCCTTCTAGGAGTCTCAGAATTTTTCACAAGCTTAAAATCTCCCAAACAGTTTCATGAAATACTCTTTGGGAAAGGACATATTAATTAAAGGTGGCTTGGTCAATATTATTTATTCTGAATCCTTACTAGAGATTTCACATTACAGAGTACCATATAGAAAAGGCTCCGCTTAGTCCATCAGTAAAGAAACTTGCTTAACTTAGATACCCAGTATTTCCTAATTTTCTTATTCATCTCATCTGTTTAGGAATCATTGATGTCTTGTGTTCCACCAATGTTCCTGTGTTCGTATGAGAAAAATTTAGAGCTACAGAAAATAATTTCCTACTTCTTTTCTTCCTTCATCAGCCTTAAATGATCTACCATTTTAACCTCTTTTGCTAGTATCTTCAACTTTCTTGCCTATTCTTCCATTGCATCTGCTATGATTCAGTTAAGTATCATACTTTCTCCTTCCTGTGCCCACACTGAATACATGCATTTAACCAAAATTAAGTTTATTCACATCAAATATCAATTATTTGGAGTAATTAATGCAATAAAAACAATTTAAATCTTATTACTTTGCCAGATTATACAGGTGCAAATGAAGAATAAGATAAATCCTACCTTTTAAAGTACTTATATCTTACCTTTTTAATCAAAGAGCTAGTTTATAATCACACAAGACATTTAAATAGTATAATACATTATATAATTACATGTCAAAAGAAATGAGAGCTGTTAAGAATACCACACGTAAAGAAATAATTGTTGACAACAGAAGTATAAACCTCATGTGGATAATCTATTTGCTAGGAGTTAATCCCTCTGTAAGAAAATTAACCTAAGTTAATATAAGGAGGAATATATACAAACATTTATCTTGCAAATGACTTGTGCTTGGTTTACTTATATGTTAATATTTGCCAGATTAAATCTATTCTTCCAGAAGAGATACTTAACCTGAGATAAAATGAATTATTTTTTTCATTTCCTCCTTTGTTTTTCTCTCTTGTTCGGTGAATGCCCAAGAAGGCTGTGTAGAATAATAAGTTTTTGTAGGATATGGCCTAATTTAAGAGGTGCAGGGTCCCACAACAAGTGACAGAGAAACTCACCTATACCAGTTCTCTCTTTCCTTTCCCTCATGCAGACCTCACCTAACACCCCAATCTGTGAACATCTGTGAGAGGAAACTGGTGTGAGCAGGTGTCTACCTCACTGCTCCACCTGAGGCTTAGTCTCTAGGCAGGGTCCTGGAGTGCCGCTCCAGAGTCCCTGCTCAGGGGTCTGATTCTCCTTTATCTTCCTGCCTTGGAAGCCTCAAATATCCGGGTTACCATTTCTGATATCTGGGAGACACGAGATCTTTGTTTTTGTGGTTATAATTTGCAGTCTTGCTTTCCAGGTTGAGAATCATCTAATGTATTTTTCTTTGGCTCCATTGTTTAAGTCATAGTTGTTAGACCCAGAAACCAGAGCAAGCTCTTTGTTTTTATGTAACTCTTTACATCTGCTTTTTTTCCTATTCATGAGACACATTCAAGGCACCATCATTTCTCACCTGGATATGGAAATAGACTAACTAATGTCCCCACATACTCTTACCCCCTCCCATCTGTTCACCATGGTGCCTCCAGAGTGAGCTTTTTTAAAGCATGCAAATCTGATCATTTTGCTTCTATGATTAAAATCCCTCCACTAAGGCCTGTATGACCTGGCCCCACCTGGCATCTCCAGTCACATCTCGAACCATTCCCATACTCCTTCACTCTGTCCAATTTTCTTCTTTCAGTTTGTTAAAGAGTATCATCCTTCTTCCTATCTCAGGGCCTTCATTTGCACTGATTCTGTTCCCTCTCCCTGGAACATTGTTCTCTAGGGAACATTTGTCTCCACCATCCCCCCAGCATTGTTATCATTGAATCATCCATCGGAGTTCAGCTCAGATGTGATGTATTTAGAGAGGCCTTTCTTGACCTCTCCAGACCTGTCACATCCCTCTGAAAACATCTCATAACACTCTACTCCTCTGCAGCTCTAACCAGGGTTTGAATTATTTATTTGTCTGTTTAATAGGTACCTTCCCCCAGTAGACTGTATACTTTGTCAGGTCTGTTTGCTCACCATTATCTCCTCAGTTCCCAGAGTACCTGTTGTATAACAACAGTCTAGAATTATATAATGAATGGGTGAAAGAATAATATACACTGGTACATTTAATCTTCACATTTACTTCTCTGTGCAAACTTCCTAATTGGGTTGTGTAGCATAGATAGTGTGCCCATGGCCTCTGAATACTTGATTTCAAGTTAACCTGCTGGGTAACTCTATTTATTAAAGAAGTATGAAGTAGGTGCTATAATTATTCCTGTTTTATTGATGAGGAAAATGAGGCTTAGCATGGTAGAGGAGTATCCAAACCCTGTATAAATCCAGAGCCTCACGTCTTAACTGCTGTGTACCTCACTTCTGATTGCTTCTGGTGCAACTTTACTGTTACAGGATCTGTAATAAAGTCAGAATTTGGACGAATCCCTAGTTTATGTCAGAAGTTATGTAATTTTCATCTCAGAAAGTTATCTTAAGACTTAGAATTTATGTAATGTTTCTAATCTGAGAAGACTATTATTTTTTCATTTTATACAAAAAGCAGAGGTTTATATTTAGTAGAGGTTAGGAGTTAGATTTATTAGATTCTGAATTCCTTATTCTTCCCTACTACTCTTTAGAGTTTTGGCTAATATTTCTGAGACATTGCTGTGAATAGTGAAATTTTTCCCTGATGTTCACACTCTCTGACAACCTCACACTCTGAGAAATGCATAGGGATCCATTTATAGGCCAATAGTTATAAAGATGTCCTTATAAGATTCTCTCTTGTTTTTAGATGTAATAGTAGCTTCTAACTATAATCTCTTAACTCATGGCTTCATTTTTGTAAAATGAGACTTGGATAGTTCCTAATCCCCCACCCAGCCCTGAGTCCGTAATTCTGTATCGACTGAAGACACCTATATCCTAATGTTATTGTGTGAAAGCAACAAAGATGTCAAACAAAGATGCCAAGAAAATTTGTGGAAGAGCAGATTTTGTGAGTTACCAGACCACAGAATCATGCATTTTTTTAAAAATTTGGTTCATAAACAAGACACTATAGCTTTCAAAGACACATGGGACTTGGGGATTAGATTGCTTTAGTTCTGAAGAAACATTTTAAACTAATATTTTTGGAAAAACTTGTTGGGAGACACATTGTTTATGACACATCCAGTCTTGATTAATCTAAGGTACTAGAATGTATCTTATACCCTACTGCATGAAATTCTGTCAAATTCTGGATACAAAGTATTTTAAATTTGTGCTTGATCAGGTGTTTCCACAGACCTGAATTGTTCTGTCTATAGAGTTCTCTTCTAGGATTCTCCTGTTGTTGATAAAAAGATGGGCTTTAAAGTCAGGCAGACCTGGGTTTGAATCTTGGATCCATCCCTTAAGCTGTATCACCTTAATCAAATTCATGTAATATGCTGAGCCTTAGATTTTCATTTCTAAAGCATGCATAATAACACTTAACTTCATAGGGTCGTTGTGAGCATTAAATGAGATAAAATATATAATGAGACTAGCATTACATATGTTAGCATTGTGCTAAACAGACACAAAATGTTAACAGTTACTACAAAATGTTGCTCTTCTCTGGGATTGGCACTACCCTTACCTTTTTACTCAGAATCAAGCTAGATTCTTCTGACCCTAAGACTTGGTTCATAAAATCACAGTGATATCTTTCAGATAACTTTTTAGCTCAAATATTAGAAAATATATTAGCAGAAATGGGAAAGATCAGTGTTTTGGTGTAGTGGGACACATAGGCCTTTCTCTTTTACAGCTTTTATATCCCTAATTATTTCATTATTGAGTCATTTTGTCTTGTTGAGTCAAATAGGCAAGAATCGTTTTACTCCCATTTGTCTTTTCCATCTCACTATATAGGAAGCCTTTTGGATCTCTACTTTTAGTATTTAATTAATAGATATGAGGATAATCTCTCTAGGGGTCCCAGTAGTTCCATCTCAAATATTTTCTTCCCTAGAGAGATTATCCTCATACTTATTGTATGGTGACTAGTTGGAAAGGCATTTGGCCATATTACCACCAATAGCTTCTCTAGCATATATTCTGTAAACCAACCTAATCTGAAAAATATTTTCTCTTTGCTTTGAGGAAGTTGCACCTTTTCTGCTTTTAAAGTCAGTTGTGAACTTTGGAGGTAAGGTTTGTCTTATCCTATATGCTTGCCTGTGTCCTGAGGAGCATAACCTCTTATCTGAACTCTCCAGGATAGCTATTGATTTCATACACCCACATACTCTCCCTTTCCCCTTTTGCCCGCTTTTTCTCTTTTCTTCTTCAATTGCGCTTTCCTTTTTAAACTTTTTTTCTTACACCTGATGGTCAGTTTAAGGATCTCTATTTGGCTTTGCAGTTAACAGTCCAGCATTTCTTTTCCAAGTGTGACCTCACTTTCTGCCTCCTGATCAAAAAAAAAAAAAGTATAGTCAAAGACCGTGGTAATCAACAAGACAATTTGTTTCTGCTTTTCAGGAAATTTCACAGTTTTCTGAACTCTACAGCTGTTACATATTGTGTCTTCTCTCTGTTGAGGTCTGGGTTTAATGCTTTCTTTGTATTGCTGATCCTTAAGCATGATTAGAAAAAGAATTGAGTCTGACCGAGTTACTTAGCGAAACATAGGAGTATTCCTATCCTTGGTTAAGTCTAAGCCCAAAGGCAGTCTCCTAACTCTGCATGTAATAAAATAGAGGCAGCTCTAGTCCATTCTCTTGGGGAGTATAAAGGCTTCCTTTAGCAAAATGGGTTTGTGAGTCAGGGAGCCTCGCTGCGAGTGTTCAGTAAGGGTATGTTGAATAAATTTTCCAAATCAAAATTACTTTAATCTGAATAGTGCCAGGCCACACTGGTTTTCATGTTTTGTTTTGTTCATTTTCCAGACTTTTTGAAAAGGCCTTTAGAGAGTTATGTGAAAAAACTGAAAGTACCAGTTCATGTAATTCGAATGGAACAACGTTCTGGATTGATCAGAGCTAGATTAAAAGGAGCTGCTGTGTCTAAAGGCCAAGTGATCACCTTCCTGGATGCCCATTGTGAGTGTACAGTGGGATGGCTGGAGCCTCTCTTGGCCAGGATCAAACATGACAGGTAATTTTCTGATGTCTTAAGTTTGTTTTTAGTACATTTGTCCTAAACTATATGGTGAGTTGCCACATTCTATATTTTTTAAATAAATATAAAAGTAATTTCCTCCCAAGTTTGCTTTAAAATATCCGTGAAGAGGACTCTAAAGAAAATATCCAGAAGACCACATTCTGAAGCATGGCAGGAATGTTTGCAAACTGTTGTGCTAATGAGGAGTGATTAGGAAGCATGTCGTTGGAATGTATACTATATGCTGTGTTCATCAAGCTGGAGCAGAACAGATAGTTGGTGAACTCAGGGAAGACAGCATAAAATCCTTCACTTGTCCTTGCTCTCTAAAGCTAATACTGGAACAGACAGATCCTCTCAGCTTATAGTGCAGCCAGAAGTAGAAGAGAATGGAGAGAAGCACATTGTGTCCTGAAATGCTTAATTTTATATGGAAAACACCATAATCTTAGATAATACAGGAAGAACGGTGGTGTAATGAACACCTATGGTTATAGTTTTTCACGTTACACATTTTTCAGAGAATTCCCTATTTCAGGCTTAGTTCTTGTGCATCAGGAGAGAACCTGACTTCAGTCTGCTAGACCTATGTTGGTTGAATTTCTGCTTGTCATTGTAATTTGAGGTAGAGACTGTCCATGTTAACATTTAAGTTTAGATTTTAGTGGAGTGAACTTTTACTAATCAAGTGGAACACGGTGGGAGCTAAAGCCACAGCATCTATTCTGTTTGATAGCAAATGCTGGATCTACATTTTTTCCCTTTCAAAGATGAATAAATAGGAAAACAGCATTGGGCCAATCAATGGGAAAGTAGAGCAGCTTTAGAAAAAAGAACATTGCCCTGAAGAATCAAAAGAATAGGATATCTTTGTAAATTCTTTTCTTTAAATAATAGATTACTGTTTTAGGGAATATTTGCTTGCCTGAAGATAAAACGTAACCTATAGAGAGAAAGCAAGGTGAGGTGATGACAGAAGTATGGAAGGGAGTCAGCTGAAATAGCAACCACAGTGACTTCCAGTTTGGGCTGTATGGTGGATTCGATATTCTGAATAACTTTTCCAACTGAAAAAGCTGGATAAAAGGCAAAACAAATTTTAAATTTTATCATTGAGTTGGCGCAAAAGTAAGAAATTTGCAAATCTTGAAAAGAAGTGAGAGCAAATGTGCAGTCCAAACACTAAAGCCAGCTTTTGCTGGTAGGGTTTCTGCTGAACCTTGGGGTCACTAAGCTTCTGCCTTGAGAGATAAATAAGATGGAAGGATAGGAGACAAAACCTAGGTCCTGACTCAGGTGAGAAGGTTCATAGCAAACACCTGTATAAAGCTGGGATCTTGAAATCTGTATCTTAGTATAAAGCAAGAATGAAAAATAAATCCCACATCAGAGAAAACTTGCCGTCTCAACCTTGGTATGTGGTGGCAGAGGGGAAACAAATCTCCCCTAAGAATTTGTAAACAATATAGAAAAAGAGGGAACAAACCAAACTCTTTTTATGAGGCTGGTATAACTGTGATATGAAAACCAGAAAAATACTACAAGGAAAATTACAGTGCAAACCTGTTCATGAATGCTAGTACAAAAATCTCACAATACCAGCAAACTGAACCAGCAGTATACACACACACACACGCGCGTGCGCGTAAAAAACATATCATGATATCGTGACTGCTTGGTTTAGCATAATATTACAAAAGTAATTCATTTAATACATCCCATTAATGTATTTTTAAAACTGTGATTACAAACTTACTAAACACCTCTGATCACTCCCATAGATACTGAAAAAGGGTTCACTGAAATTTAACATGAATTTATTATTAGAAAATACTTAGCAAACTATTATACTGTGGAAGTTTACTAATCCAAGAAAGGACAGCTTAAAAAAAAAAAAAAAGCCTTTGCAAGCAGAAATCATGTTAATGGAGAAATGTTGAAAGCAGTTTTTTAAAAGATGTGGAACAAGATGTTAATGCCCTCAATCACCAGTTAGTATTATTAGAAGTCTTTCTTAGGTTTTGCAGTACTACAATAAATAAAGAACATTTATTTATTGGAAAAAGGAAAAGCATTGTTGTCAATTGTGTATGTGTTTGTGAAGAAAACGAATCTATACATAAAATAATAGAAACAATAAGAATTTAGCAGTGTTGCCAAACACGAGATTACTATAGAAAAGTTCAGGCTAGAGCAGTGGCTCACGCCTGTAATCCCAGCTCTTAGGGAGACCGAGGCAGGCAGATCACCTGAACCCAGGAGTTTGAGACCAGCCTGGCCAACATGGCAAAACCCCATCTCTGCTAAAAATACAAAAAATTAGCCAGTCATGGTGGTGCATGCCTGTAGTCCCAACTACTTGGGAGGCTGAGGCGGGAGGATCACTTGAACTCAGGAAGTCAAGGCTGCAGTGAGCCAAGAGTGCACCACTGCCCTCTAGCCTGGGCAACAGGAGTGAGACTCCAACTCCAAAAAAAGAAAGAAAAGTTTATTTCACAACAACAAGGAATACTTAGAATATATAATGTAAAAAGAAAAGATACCATTTGTAATAGCAATGGAAGTCATAGACTACATATAAGAATATGTTTATCAAAATATTTACTGAAATTCACAAAAAAATCTTGAGAGAGAGATGGATAGGAAAGTCAATATCATAAGAGTATCAATTCTACCCAAATTCATATATAAATTCAGTACATTTCCAATTGAAATCTCCACAGAATTTTCTTTGAGAGACTGTACAGGCCAATTCTAGCATTGATATGGAACTGTAAAAAGAAAAAAAATTAGTTGGGATGCTTCTGAAGAAGAATCAGATCTAAGGGGGCTTGCCCTACTAGGCATCAAGACTTATTTTAAAGCTGTGTTAATTACGGCAGTGGTATATTGGTGCAGGAATTCACAAATAGACTAGTGAAACAGGGTAGGATCTAGAAACCAGCTCATTTTTGTATGTAATCTTGATTTATGACAGAGCAGGCACATTTAGTTACAGCAGAAGAAAACGGGACCATTACATAAGAGGCGGTGGAACAATTGGTTATCCATAGAAGAAATAAATGAAGTTGGATACTTACTGTATGTCATAGTTAAAATCAGTCCCTTGAGGATTAAAGTCTTAAATATAAAAAAATTTTTTTTTAAATTAATTGAGTGTGGTGTTATGTGATCCCAGCTGTGGTCCCAGCTACTCAGGAAGCTGAGGCGGGAAGATCACTTGAGGAGGTCGAGGCTGCAGTGGCCCCTGATTGCACTACTGCATTCCGGCCTGGGTGACAGAGTGATAACCTGTCGCAAGGGAAAAAAAAAAGTAAAAACACTTACAATTATTCTATAGTTGGCATTAAACAGGAATGTTTTGAAAGATTTCTTAACTTGCTTTTATGACATCAGGAGAACAGTGGTGTGTCCTATCATCGATGTGATCAGCGATGATACTTTTGAGTACATGGCAGGCTCTGATATGACCTATGGTGGGTTCAACTGGAAGCTCAATTTTCGCTGGTATCCTGTTCCCCAAAGAGAAATGGACAGAAGGAAAGGTGATCGGACTCTTCCTGTCAGGTAATTAATTTGTCAAACATTTTCCCTAAAGTGTTACTGGCAGAAGGTTGTGGAGCTTTGGGAATCATATCAAATGGATAAGTATATTTTGAGAAACATGAAGCATTCGTATACCTTATGGTAGTTAAGAGCCGTCTTTCACATATTTGAGTATTTTAAAGAAGGATTTCTCCTCTAATAAAATTAGAAATTTTTGCTTATTCTATAAATCTAGTGCACATGAGAAATGATGACATGCATGTTTTTTCATTCCTTTATGAACATTTTGCAAATGTGTAAGTCAGATCTGTACTTTAATTCAGTTATTAAGGATAATAATACTTAATTGATTGTGTCAGTATGTGAAAATATTACCTAAAACTGGGTACTTGCATTAAAATGTACGATTGTAAATTCAGACTTGTACCATCTGGATGACGGTTATTGACTGGTAAAGTTAGAAAAGCTTGTATCAAACATAAAAATAGCTAGAATTGACACAAAGTATAAAAAAAATTCATTAATCCATTTATTTTCTGATTTTTTTTCTCTACTTGGTCATATATAGATTTTTTTTTTCAGGATGGAATAAAAATCTTCATGCTCTTTTTAGAACATGAAATTGAGACCTTTGAGCTCTTCTGAGCCATCCTAGAATTTATCTCAATTGTATCGACCTGCTACTTCTGTATTAAGAGTTCCTTCAGAACCAGGCTTCAGCTTTTCTGTTTTTGGGCCTCCTGCATCTGCCTTCCCTTGAATTCAAGTCCAGTTCTGGCAACACTGAAGAGATTTTCCACTGACTGTGTGCTATTTTCCTTAGCCTGAGTTCTTAGTAGTGCAAGGGACTTTTCTTCTCTTTAGCTGTTAGTGCAATTCACTATCTAAATCAGGGGTTCCTAAACATTTCAAAAATGACAAACTTTTTTTGGAAATCTGGTGAAAACTATGGGTCTTCTCTAATGGAGAAAAATGCACATGTACATACAGAAGATTTAGCACACAAAAAACTCAGGTCAAGAAAACCCTGTATTAAATGATAATTTTGAATTTTGGGCTGTTTCTTTTAAATCCTTTTCTCATTCTTTTTTTCTTCTAAAATCAAAGTAAGTCCAAACCTTTTTTGGAAACAACTATTTCCTCTGGAAAGGCAATGAGTACATTTTAGGGTTCATCTTAAAATATAAACTTCATGGTATCTTTGGTCCTTGTAACTTACTTTTTTTTTTCTCCTGGTTGGAGTTTACTTTTTCTCCATACTTGTTCTTTATAAAAATCAAATGGGCTGATATTCATTTATTTAAATCTTCCTTCATTTCTTAATCATTTCTCTGCTTAATTTCACATGTTCCCATTCCCTTTGCATACCTGAGCCCTATTTTGATGAATTAGACTCCTCTTTTGCAGAAAATATGCCATACAGTCAGGAAGGAACATACTGATTTTATTCTATATTTTGTCTCCTCTCCTTAAAGATCTCTAGTGGGTATTGGGAAAAGGCCTCATTGTTTCCATCCAGTTTATCTTATGTGTTTATACTATTTGCCACTCTTTAGAACTTGGCATGGTAACTCTAACCTCAATCTACTTGGTTAATACAGTCAACTGCCTTGAAGTTGCTAGGATCCATGGAGTGGGTGCACAATCAGATGGAGAGGATTGTGAGGAATAGCTTTAATTTAAGGAGTTTGAGATCTAAACTCAGTTAGGATCTGAGGACCAAGAAAGATAGAAAGTACTATCTTTCTAAAGATAGAAAGTACTCTTAGGACTGTGAGAGAGGGATGTCTGGGCAGAAGCATGACAAAGTCTAGCAGTCAGCATGACCATGGTCTGAAGATCATGTCTGAAGACCAAATAACGCAGCATATAACGCAGAAAGCCCCTGGGGCCTATGAAAGTTTATGAAGAGTGTGAGAAGAAGTACTTACTCAGTAGTTATAAATAGTTATGAAACAGCTTTTAAAAACAAAAACTGATAGTAAACTTTAAATTGCTAATGGTATAGCGTTATTGAATTTCAGGACACCTACCATGGCAGGAGGCCTTTTTTCAATAGACAGAGATTACTTTCAGGAAATTGGAACATATGATGCTGGAATGGATATTTGGGGAGGAGAAAACCTAGAAATTTCCTTTAGGGTAAGTTCCCTTCAAAAAAATTAATCTTTTATTTAACCGCAAGTATAGATGTGCTTTGATTATTCATGTATCTCTACATAAAAAATAAAAATTGAATTTAATACAAGTTTATGTAACTTCAGAGCCTTCGGTCCATAAAAAGGACTCATATTAAGGGTTCATTATAAACTATTGAAGCAAATAATTTAGTTACCTTTGAAGTCCAGCTATAAAAGTTACACAAGATTCCCTAGTTGTTTTTAATTTTTATTATTTCCAAGGAAGTAATTTAAGCTCTAAAAACTAATGTATAGTTTGAATATGCTACTTTGGTACTTTACTCTCAAAAACATAAATTTCACATTTTGTAATATGCTTTTTATTTTAGTGTGAAAATTTTTTTATATAAAACCTAGTCACTGTACCAGCTTTATATTTTTCAATAAAAACACAAAAGAATTCTAAAATGACTCTAAATTAATTTAACCCAGTCTACATATAAAGTCTTTGCATTTCATGTTCACTAGAATCAACATATCATTTAAATGCATTGCATATTTTTGAAAATAACCAACTTTAGACACATAGCTTATTATAGTGGAAATCACACTGACGTGTACTGTATTCTGAACCAGCGAGCTCACTTTGTTCCCAGTGAATCACTTTGCCTTCTTACCAAAGAGAGGGTTGGACTCTAGATCATTTTGGAGATCCTATCCAGCTTTAACACTTAAAATCCTGGGAAAACTTGAAGGTAGGAACACTGAATATTTAACAAAATCAGAACTTTCCAAAATGTTATTTTAATTATTAAGAGTTAACGAGATTTTTAACTTGGTGGGGGGAATGTATTTTGAAAGAAACAGAAGGATTTCATTAAATTAAGGATGTAAGCCCATACTTATCTTTCTTTTGCCACTTTTTTTGTTTTTATTGTTCTAACAAAGACGACAAAACATGCTTTTACTGTCTCACTGAAGAACTTACAATGGATCTAGTTTAGATTCCTAGGTTCTGTTTCATGTACAAGCCGTGACGCAGCTGGCTGGCTACTCCATGGTCAGGTTTTGTTTGGTTGTTGTTTTTAACCATGAACCACATTAGTAAATACATTGTATGCTCTGCACACACAAAACATAAAATTTAAACATTTTATGAAACAGTATGTCCTTGTTAACAAGTACAGCTTGCAATTCATCAATTTGAATTTATGATTCTCTTAGCAATAATGGCCTGCAGTTAGAAAAATACTGCTCTAGATCTCATATCTTTTCTGTATTTAGCCTTTAACCTATGTTTTCTTTATTTTAATCTTCAACTTTTGGTTTGATCAGAACCCAAATTAGAGAAACGTTTCTCTTGAGGAAGCACTGGCTTTGTAACCTAACCGTACAGCTGGAGCCCACCATGTGCCGCTGATTTTGCGAAATTCCAACTGTGGAACCCAATAGATGTCAATACTTTTTTAAAAACTATCAATGTCCTATATGGTCTTTGCTGTTATTTTCAGATTTGGTAGTATGGAGGTACTTTGGAAGCTTTTTACCAGTAACTACAATATGTTCCATTTAAGTTTAAACAAAAGCCAAACCCCTATTTAATTGAAAAGAAAAATACTATGGGAAAACTAAGGTGAACATTTCCTTATTACTCAGCTACATGTTACATGGTCATCTCTGCTGTTTTCAGATTTGGCAGTGTGGAGGAACTTTGGAAATTGTTACATGCTCACATGTTGGACATGTGTTTCGGAAAGCTACACCTTACACGTTTCCAGGAGGCACAGGGCAGATTATCAATAAAAATAACAGACGACTTGCAGAAGTGTGGATGGATGAATTCAAGAATTTCTTCTATATAATTTCTCCAGGTTAGCATTGTTTTACATTAGAAATACAAGACTGTACCTTTCTTGACCCTGATCCTGGAGGAGAAGTAAGAAGGGTAGAAGTGAAGCTTTGAGCAGAGGTGAACACCTACCTCATAAGGTCATTGTAGGGAATGAATGAAATCACACACAGTATAGAAAGTGCTTGGCAGAATGCCTAGAATAATATATAATTAACAGTAATAAATTATCCAGGTCAGTGTTGCTAGCCCAGGTGTTACAGATGTTCTATTTTTCTAAAAACCTAACTGCAACATTTAGTATTTATTCCTGTGAAGTTTCATCTTGTTGAATTTTCAGCCATTTTTCTAGCTTATATGAGTTTTTCTTGATTCTTGGAGGTTTCATTCAGCATAACAAAAACCACTGTTTTTGCAGTGGGTCATGAACATTCTCTATAAGCAGGCCCTCGATGCTGTCGTAGGAGGCTTTCGTCAAGTATCACAAGGCCATTGAGAGCCCAAAACATGCCACAGGGCCTTCTTTCCGGGAACTTTGCTATTCAGAGTTTTGTAGGAACAGTTGTTCCATCAGCTATAAGTCAGCCTGACATTGTTACTAGTCCATCCTTATTTTTTAGTTACTGCAAGACTGTCAAGTGGCAGGGTGCACAATTCAGTGAGTTGCATGAGAGAAGCTTGACTGCAAACAATTGCTCTGTTTAATATTTGAGCAAAATAGACCTTGATTTTTTTGTTTGTGCCTTAACGTATATTGAAGTTTACTGATCCCATAACACTTATATTTCATTCTCACATAAATATAATTTTTCTCTGAAAAATTAAAACACATTTTAATGTCTTTTCCTTGCTTTATACTTTTGGTAGATTCATGGTGTCTCGCTTGTATAGTCACATATCACCCAGCTGATACCACTGTTCTCATTCATCTGGTTTATTAGATTCAATATATAAACGTGTTACCTAAAACAACACTAATAATTGAGTCAATTATTTCTTTCAACAGGTGTTACAAAGGTAGATTATGGAGATATATCATCAAGAGTTGGTCTAAGACACAAACTACAATGCAAACCTTTTTCTTGGTACCTAGAGAATATATATCCTGATTCTCAAATTCCACGTCACTATTTCTCATTGGGAGAGGTAAGAAATATATATATATTCTGTGTGGTTATTATGTTCGTACTTTTTTATAAAACAAAAATAGAAGTTAAACTTCCAATAAGGAAAGTACCTTCATATTAACGTTTAACGTCTCTTGCTTTCTTCCTCCTTCTTACCCCGTAAGTCTAAACAATATTCTTTTTTTCCCATTCCTCCTCCCTAAAAGTTGATTTCCACTGAGTTGATGCACCTGGAGATAAGCTGTGTACTGTGGAGTCTGTTTTTCCCTATTCTGTCTATAGTGATGTGTTTCCTAAACAGACTGCACCATCTGCAATTGTGGATCTGTAAAATCTGTATATATATTTTTTAAAAAAAGACTTACTTGCAGGTCTTTGTGAACTTGTAATTACAAGATAGCTTTTATAAAAAAATATGAAACCAAGTAGGGAAAGAAATCCAACCTTTTTGTGATAGAAATCAATAGAAGGACAAGATTTCCTTTTATAAGTCACAGCAGCAAATGATGATATGTGTAGACAGGCCACAACCAGGCCTATCCCAGGATTAAATCTCAGGAAAAGTGGCCTCCCACACTGAAGAAGGTTGTCACTTCTTCAGTCCTTCCATTCATTCAACAAATATTTGAGTAGCTAGTATATGACAAGAACTATTTTAAGTACTAGGAATACAGCAATAAGTAAAGCAGAGATCCTGCTCTTGTTGATCTTACAGTCCATGAGTATGACAGATTATGAAAGGCACACAGTATGTCACATGGTGATAAAGGCAGAAGGGATAGAGAATGACTGACGACTGAGCGTGGGTAGTAGTACTGTTTTATGTAAGGAAGTTGAAAGAGTCCTGTGAAGGTGATTTTGAGCAGAGATCTGAAGAAAGTGAATGGGCAGGTCATATGAATTTTTAGGGAAAGAGTATTCTGGGCACAGGGAAGAACAAGTATAAAGGTTTCTAAGATGACAGTGTACTTAGTGCATTCCAGAAAAAGCAGGGAGACCAGTTGTCTGGAATAGAGTGAACAAGGTGGAGAGTAGTAGAAGATAAGGTCAAAGACATAGTGAGGGTCAAATCATATAAAGCTTTTAGGTTATAGTGAGAACTTTGCATTTTGCATTTTATTCTGAATCAAATGGAAGCTATCGAGAAATACCAGCAAACTTCCACTAGAAAAGGATCACATTGTATGCTATGTGGAGAAAAACTATATGGAAACAGGAGGAGAGCTGGTGTATTGTTGAAAGGAAGAGAGTAAAGGATTATGTCAGGTTTCTATCAAGCTTGAGAAACTGACTGTAGAGTTGCCATTACTGAGATGGGAAAACCTACAGGAAGAGCAGATGCTCAAGGGAATCAACAGTGTAGTTTGGGACACACTAAATTTGAGATCCAAGTGAAGATATGAATAGGTCTTTACATTTAAGAATATCTGGGGGAGAGGTTGTGATACAGATGTAAACTTAGGTTGTCAGCATATAGGATGGTTTTTAAAGCCACAAAACTGTATGAGGTCACCTGAGGAGGAGAAAATGTTGAGTATGAGAGAGAAGACCGAGGACAATGCCAGAGGGAACGCCACAGTTTAGAAATCATGGAGATGAGAAGGAATCAGCAAAAAAGATTGAGAAGGAGTAGGCAGTGAAATAGGAGAACCTAGAGAGTGGTGTCTCCAAGACTAAGGGAAAGACGTGTTTCAGGAAAGAGGAAGTGATCAGTTGTATCGAATACTGCAGAGAAGTTGAAGAAGATGAGTACTTAGAATTGGTTATTGCATTTGGCGAGGGACATGTTATCAGTAGCCTGTCTCACAGTGTTGAGAGAGTTTCCCATGGAAGTTGTTAAAAACCCTGTTTTGAAGAGAGAAGGGAAGAAGCAACATAGATGAATGTGTACAAGTCTTGCAAGGAATTTTCTTTTAAAAGAAGATAAATGGGTGGTAGCTGGAGGAAAATATGGTCTTAAAGGGGATTTTATTTCTTTATTAAGATAAAACTGTGCTGATATGAGCAACCCAAAAGAGAAAATTTAAAGATGCAAAAGAAAGAGCCAATGTAACACCCATTAGAATGGCCACTATCAAAAAAACAGAGAATGACACATGTTGGCAAGAATACTGAAAAATTGGAACCCTTGTGCATTGTTGGTGTGAATGTAAAATGGTACAACTGCTATTTAAAAACAGTATGGAGGTTTCTCAAAAAAATGCTGAAAAAAGAGAACTACGATATTATCCAGCAATTCCACCTCAGGGTGTGTATCCAAAGGAAATGAACGCAGGGTCTGAAGAGTTATTTTTACTTATATGTTTATAACAGCACTATTCACAATAGCCAAGAAGTGGAAGCACCCCACATGTCCGTTCACTCTGGTCCAGCTAGCAATGCCTAGGCATTGTCCAAAATTGGGTCAGTTCAAAGGAAAAAACTCCTCCTTCTTGGTTCTAAAGACAAGCTACAGAGTGACTGCTATAAATCTTGAGACAACATATGATGGAATATTATTCAGTCTTAAACAGGAAGGAAATTCTGATACATGCTACAACATGGATGAACCTTGAGGACATTATGTTAAGCATAATAAGACAGTCACCAAAAGAGAAATACTGTATGATTCCCCTTATATATAAGGCAGCTAGAATAGTCAAACTCATAGAAACAGAAAGTAGAATGGTGGTTACCAGGGCTGAAGGAAGGGCGTAAAAAAGAGTTACTTCATGGGTATAGAGTTGCACATTTGCAAGATGAAAAAGTTCTGGAGATTTGTTTCACAACAGCATGAATATACTTAACACTACCAAACTGTACACTTGAAAACAATTTAGATGGTAAATTTTATGTTATGTGTTTCTATACCAGAATAAAAAGAAAGAAGGGGTCTGTTGTTATAGGAGTCATGTATTTGGGTGGATAGGAGGTGAAATCTGTACACAAGTAGAGGGTGTTGGTTGGGGGTGGGAAAAGAGAGGTCATCTCTTGTCATAGGAAGGAAGGTAGGGGAATGGGAACAAGTGCAGGGCAGCTGTAGGTTTGGAGGTGGAAACTGGCAGTTTGTGGTGGAAGTGTGAGGACCTTCTCTTCTGGTGGCTTGTTTCGGTTGAACACAAGATTATGGGCTGAGAGTGAAGAAGGTGTTGGTGAGGGGGAATTGGGGAAAGAGAAAAGGATGTAAAATAGAAATGTAAGATAAGGGAAAGCAAGTAGATCACCGAAGGAAGCTAGATGGTGGAGAGCTGGTGAAGCCATCTGGCCTGGTGTTTTCTCCAGTGCCAGGGCAGGCACAGACTTCCACATTTATCCTAACAATTACTAAGGCTACTTCAGGGTTGACTTGAGCTCCCTGCCTCTGAACTTTGTTGTGATTTAAGGAATTTGTTTTCAAACAAGTGAGGGCTACTTTGAGTTTCTTGAGCCTTTCGTTCTCACTAATGCCTCATAAATGGGAATGTGTTTTCCTTTGCTGTGACCTCGTACTGGTCAAAGAAGGCCCAGGGTGAGTGGTGCGCTAGGGAAAGATTTCTAGCAGTCGCTCTGCAGCTTGTCTTTAGAACCAAAAATGAGGATTTTTTTGTTTTTTGTTTTTTTGAGCTGACCCAATTTTGGACAACGCCTAGGCATTGTTAGCTGGGCCAGAGTTTGGGCGTGTGACAAAGAAACACTTGTCTGCTCCATGGTAGATGACTGCCAAGGCAAGCTTGTGTCTTACCTGCCTCTTGCCAGCTGGCTTCTGGGCAAGTCATAGCATTTACCCTCTGTGGCCTGCTTGTTATCACCTTATTAACTTAGCAGCTGGTCTTAAGCCTTGTACGCCCTTAATACCAGGCCACATCCTACAGGTTAAAGGTGTCATTTCTAGATTGGAGGTCATTCTTAAGAGTACCCACCATAGTTCAGCCAGGGATCTTATGCTTCTGATCACAGCTTCACCCATGTGAGCCTTCCTTTGCTAGCAACAGTAATTTAGCCTTTCATAGATCTCTTGTCATGCTTCAAGGGTCCAGGGAAACCTGAAATCATAGGATTTTTGAGCAGAAAGGGAAATCAGAAAATGTAAATATGACTATGGTAATAGATATAATTTAGAGCATCTGGCTTCAGCTAACGCCGACTTTCATAGTTCCTGTAGGACCTGAATAAATGTGTTTCACTGTGGTATCTGACAGTTGTTAACCCAGGAGCTGAGTATTCTAAACAACAAAAAGTAAACAATCTAGACCTTTACTGGTTTAGTCAGTTTTAGGGGCTGACCAATTGCTTTTCCAGGCAGATCTAATAATCCTAACATTTACTGAGCATGTACCTTATGTCAAGCACAAATCTGAATGCTTTATGAATATTAAAGCACAACACTATAGGATTGTGCTATTATTCCCACTTCACAGATAAGTAAATTGAGAAACAAATAAATGGTTTAAAAAACACGGCTAAACTCATTACCATCTGGTTTGAGAGCCTGTGCTGTTAACCCCTAATGTCCGTATTCTTTCTCAAATCTAACCAATATTTCCCTTGCGGCAGAGAGTAGAAAAGTGAATCCAGATTCACTAATACTAGGTTATAAAAATGCTTTAACAAAGCTCTTACATTGTCCACCCTAATGGAGATACTGATTCTGGAGGAGACTAATAGTAGAAACAAAGAAACTTAAGCTCTAACCTCTTGCGTGGTTTCCTAAGAATGGGTGCATTCACAATTATTTTCAATTCCTAATGTCAAAAATAGTATTTTTAAAGTGGCAGTCAGGTACAGCTAAATTGCTGCTTCCAAAGGGGGGTTGAAGAGTTGCTGGGTCTGTGGATAAAGGAAAGAAAACCAAGTTACTGTGTGCCTACTATGTGTCTGTCCCTGCTAGAGCCTCTGTATGTATTATCTCATTTAGAGCACTTAACAAACCTGAGAGAGAGAGATTTATCCCTGCTTTACCAATGAGAAAGGGTTCTTATAGCAGTGTTTTTAATTCTGTGTTGTAAATAATATTGATGTCTGATGTCCCCAAGGTGCTCAATTAGAAAGGCGAGGTACTGGGGAGAAGAAGGTAGATTTTCAGGTCAAATATGTTTGGGCAATACTATTTTACATCTTACATCCATCTGTACCACCACTCCCCGGTCCTACCAACAGTCATGGTATATTAAAAGGCTTTGAGAAGTCCTTCAACAAAGAAACCTATTTAAATTTATTTAACTAGTATTTCCCAAACATATCTGATCGTAAAACACCTTTTTTAGTGGGGCACCTTGCAAGATTCAGATTGTGGTTTTTGGAATCAGTCTTAGAGTAAATAACCTGCCCAAAGTCTCATGGCTAGTCAGGAATGAAGCCCCATCTGCATGTCCCCAAAACCTAAACTCTCACCCCTACAGACACTTTGAAAGTGTGGATATTCACACACTGTAAGTCAGACACTGCTATGATTCAAGTAGAAAAGTTTGTTTCTAACAGCTCCTCACCCTTTATGATACTCTCAGTTTGTACGTCGTTTCTAGATTGTTTTGGCTTGACTCAGTGGCGTGCCTGGCCACATAAGGAAAGATGTGTTAATCAGCCATAAACAATTCCTATGAAGAGGACCATTAACCCACTGATCTTTTCCCTTGAAATAACTTAGATCTCCTAGGATTTACACTGTTTCAGAAAGTACAAAGCAAACTTGGGCACTTTCCACATGACTTTCATAGGGTGGCCAAGGGTGTGAGAACTTGAGTTTATTAGCATGTTGTACAACTTTTTCCATCATTGACAAGTAGCTCCTCACAAATGGTGAGATTTTCTCCAATGTGTCAGCATCTAGATCTGCACATCCGACGTGTTGGCTACACTGAATTTAATTAAAATTAGGCCACGCCTGGTGGCTCACTCCTGTAATGCCAGCACTTTGGGAAGCTGAGGTGGGTGGATCACTTGAGATCAGGAGTTCGAGACCAGCCTGGCCAACATGCTGAAACCCCGTCTCTACTAAAAATGCGAAAAATTAGCTGGGCATGGTGGCCCGCATCTGTCGTCCCAGCTACTCGGGAGGCTGAGGCACGAGAATTGCTTGAACCTTGGGGGTAGAGGTTGCAGTGAGCCAAGATCGTGCCACTGCATTCCAGCCTGGGTGACAGAGCAAGAGAGTCTCAAAAAATAAAATAAATGAAAATAAATTTAATTAAAAGTAAATAGAATTTAAAGCCTGGTTTTTCAGTCACAATAGCCACATTTGAAGTGCTCGATAGCCACACATGACTAGTGGCTGCTACCATATTAGCACAAATATAGACATTTCCATCATCTCAGAAAGTTCTACTGGATGGTGCTGGAGAGATTAACAACTGCTGTTTTAAAATAGCCAACACGGCCAGGCACCGGTGGCTCATGCCTGTAATCCCAGCACTTTGGGAGGCCGAGGTGGGTGGATCATGATGTCAGAATTTCAAGACCAGCCTGGCCAAGATGGTGAAATCCCGTCTCTACTTAAAAAAAAAAAAAAAAAAAAAAAAAAAAAAAAAAAAAAAAAAAAAAAAAAAACAAAAAATTAGCCAGGCATGGTGGCAGGCGCCTGTAATCCCAGCTACTCAGGAGGCTGAGGCAGAGAATTGCTTGAACCCGGGAGGCAGAGGTTGCAGTGAGCCGATGTCACACCATTGCACTGCAGCCTGGGCAACAGAGTGAGACTCTGTCTCAAAAATAAAATAAACTAAGCCAAACACAGGAGGTTACCCATCTGTCTGTATCATGTACTGCTACCCTGTCATTTCACTCATTTCTCCTTCCCAGGTCCTAAGTTGAAGTGGCCGTATTTGTCATGTCAAATCTATTGTTTTCAAATCTTATAACTAATGTATGCCCCCTCTAATTCTCTCTACTCTGAAATAATTTGGAATTATCATAATTCATAGGGATGTACCATATCAAATTCCCAAGCCACCCTGTTAGTAGATACCTTCCTACTTGGTTAAGGAGAATATCAGGACCATATTGATATTCAGGAGTATCTACTTCAACCAAGAAAAGCTCCTTTTTTTTTTTTTTTCTTTTTTTTTGAGACGGAGTCTCGCTGTTGCCCAGGCTGGAGTGCAGTGGCGCGATTTCGGCTCACTGCAGGCTCCGCCCCCCAGGGTTCACGCCATTCTCCTGCCTCAGCCTCCCGAGTAGCTGGGACTACAGGCACCCGCCACCTCGCCCGGCTAATTTTTTGTATTTTTAGTAGAGACGGGGTTTCACCATGTTAGCCAGGATGGTCTCGATCTCCTGACCTCGTGATCTGCCTGCCTCAGCCTCCCAAAGTGCTGGGATTACAGGCGTGAGCCACCACGCCTGGCCAAAAAGCTCCCTTCTTTTCCCATATCAAATCTGCCTTTTATTTAAGGGTTCCTGATAATTTAGAATCTCAGTTGCTGTTAGATGTCCTAATGACTACTGAATATGTTACCAAACAAGGCTCACCTCTTGCTTTTCTCTTTCCAAGATAGTCAAGAGGTGACTTGAAAAGAGTGAACTAAAAGGAATTGGTAGTGTAATAAGACCACTGAGCAGTTAGCTGTAGACTGTGTGTACACCAAGAAATGAGATAAAATCCTCTGAAGAGTGGGAGACTCCAGAAAGAATCTAGCCCATTCGTTCCTTAGATTGAACTTCAAAATACCGCTTATCAGAAGGTTCTCACTATTTTTAGAAGTCCAACAAATAAGACATTTGCGTAGAACATCCTTAAAAGCTAGTCCTCAATTCTTGAATGTATTTTCTCTTCCTTCTGTATTTTCCAAATTCTGCTGTTTTAAAATTCTTTTTTCAAATGTCAGATTTTGAATAACCAACCCAAATACCTGTTTTCTTCCCAGTATAAACTTGAAACAAGTATGTGTTGTCACCCTTTCTGCCCTCCACATCTCATTAGAAAGCTGGTAATTGGTTATATAGTCCTAAAGCTATATGGAATTACAATTTTGAACATTTGATTCAGCATCCCTAGAAAATGTTGTTCCTCACTTTCTCCTTCTCCAAAGGCTCTTCAAACTTAACTCCCAGCAAACAAACCTATTAGGTGGTCCTCTCCCTCCTAGAATCCTAGTGGACAAAACTTAACCCATAGTCGTCCTAATTTTCCATGTCCTTGAGAAAAGCATCTTACACACCCCATAGATGAGGTAGTCCACATGTATCACTACACAGAAAAGAAGAATATTCTCTGAAAACTCTATATTCTCTAGCCAGGTGATATATAGAGGGACCCACCTGGAGAGCAGATGTCCCTTCCCTTCAGCTACAAAGAAGCCACATATTTGTTGAGCCAAACAGAATCCTCTGTCCTCTAATATGAAATTCACTTAGGAACTCAAAACATCATAGCTGTGCTCTTTCAGAAGTGTAATCTCCAGTTTCTCCCCTTTACATTGGAGGAGTGCCTCCAGGCCCCACCAGGAGCCTGAATCTGGGTCTCTGACCATGCCACCCACCTCACCTGGGCCTCACTGACCACATGTTGTTGATGCAGTTTAGTTGCTCCTCACTCTAACAGCTAATGGGAAGCAGTGGTTTCCAGTCCTTGGAGAAACTCCACTTTCAACATCTAATGGTTAGTAGTAACCCCAAGGGATAGAGGCCCAGATCTTGCATGTCAGGAATTAGTTGTAAGGATGGTATAAACTGTTATGTACAAATCTCTTAAAAAATAGAGGTAGGGTCTCATCATGTTGGCCAGGCAGGTCCCAAACTCTGGAGCTCAAGGGATCCTCCTGCCTTGGCCTCCCAAAATGCTAGGATTCGACATGCATGAGCCACCACGCCCCGCCAAGAATTGCATTTTTTAATTTGTTTTGAGTTTTGGTAAAAGATAGGCAATTATTTAAGCAAATGGCCATTCCATATGAGAGCGAGAGAAGCTGAAGGTAACATTGGTGTTAATTGAATAATTCCTGTGGCATTTATCATCTTTCTTTAGCAACCTTTACATCTGCATTTGGGGGAAGAAATAGAGGAAAACAGGATTGGAGAGTTTATAATTTTTATCAAAAGTATAAGGAAATATTTTATGTGAATATATGAGATAAAGACTCATCTTTATCACAATATGAACTATTTTTTTTTTTTAAGAGACAGGGCCTTGCTCTGTCACTTAAGTTGAAGTGCAGTGGCACAATTATAGCTCACTGCAGCCTTGAACTCTTGGGCTCAAGTGATCCTCCCACCTCAGCCTCCCGAATAACTGGGACTACAGGCGTGAGCCACCATGCCTAAGATTTTTATTTTTTGTAGGGACAGGGTCTTGCTATGTTGCCCAGGCTGGTCTCGAACTCCTAGGCTCAGGTGATCCTACTGTCTTGGCCTCTTAAAGTGCTCGGGTTATAGATGTGGGTCACTGTGATTGGCCCAATCTGAACTAAATTCTTTTTCAAGGGAGATAGCCATCATCATCTGGTATTAACTGATCACCTACCAGGATGAAGGAAGGTGTGCCTTATGCAAATCGATATTTAACCATAAAATCTTTTATACAACCTATTTATGAGGTAATAGGTTTCACAATTAAAATAATGGATAAAAAATGATGATGTAAATTATGTGGTAAAAGAACTCTTGGAAACTGATATGATGTATTGGACCCTGAGAAAAAAACATTTTGAAGTTTCTAGCTTGAATAATTGGACAAGTTGTGGGAATATTAATAAAAATAGGGATATCAGGAAAACGGGAAATTTTTGGAGGAATGGTAATGAGGTTTGTTTCAGGTAGCAATTCCCAAGAGGGGATGGGGTGGGGACATACTAAAATGTGAAGATGATTAAGTGTTCATATTAGAAAATTGAAAAATTCTGTTTTGAACGAACCGAGTTTGAGATTTTGGTGAAATAGCAAGATGGATGTGACTAGTGGTAAAGTGACAGTGCAGATTATTACTGTCTCTGAGCCTGCTTGTGCTGGACTCTGAATTAGGTGCCTGGATACGTTGTCTTACATAGCATCAGCATAGAACTGACATTAGCATAGAACTGACATTACCCCCCAGTTCCTGATCTCAAAAGGTTTAGGTAACTTGTATTTAAACCTGAGTCTGTTATGTCAGAACCCTAGTTTTTATTCCTGGCTGCTTGGGAATATTGGAATAATATGTCACCCTTTATGCAGACTGTGTATTTGTTTATAGAAGTAACTGGCTTTTTTGTGGTTTTAAGTTTACCCCCACTTTATCACACAAAATTAGTTACCTTTTTAAAAAAGTCTACATGACATGACAGATGTAGTTTCTCTTCTGGCTTAACCTGCTGACAGTACCATACATGGGAATAGATTTAAGACTTTCAAATGTCTGTTAATTTACCATATGCTTTTAAAACTGCAACAGTTTAGAGGAAACAGAATATCAAGGGGCATTACCTAAAATATTCCTCCTAATTCTGATGACTGACTTAAATTCCTTTTATGTAATCCACAAATGTCTAGTGAAAGAGTAGAGTTTGTACCACACTGTGCTTAAGCTTCCAGGTAAGACAAGTTCCAAGCTCTTTGACTAGAGTCATCTTAGTCTCTCCTAAGTCATCAGAGTAGTTACCAGAATTAATGTTCTTGTCTTGATTGATAATAGTGTCCTCAGGGAGTTAATTTTTTTAAATCATTAACCAAAGTAGAGTTTGTTGAACTCAATACAAATTTGAAAGGAATAACTTGAAAAAAATGAAAAAAGAAATTGTAAGGATCTTCCCCCATAAACACAGAAATTACATAAACAGTTTGTAAGACCTTTCTAGACCAATGAATTTTAGATACCTAGACAGTGATAGGCCAATAGGCCATTTCAGAGTAATGCCAGGGAAAGTTTAGGTTGGTTTTTAGTGTATGTGTGTGTGTGTTTGTCTGTCTAATTAACTTCTCCAACTCCTGATATTTTCATTATTTGTTGTCCCATAGATACGAAATGTGGAAACAAATCAGTGTCTAGATAACATGGCTAGAAAAGAGAATGAAAAAGTTGGAATTTTTAATTGCCATGGTATGGGGGGTAATCAGGTGAGTATCTTAGAAAACTCTTAAAAGGGATAATTTTCAGATTTGTTTTTACTTTGCCTTTTTTATACCATGACATCATTCAGGAAATGTTTTCCTTCCTTTAAAGAGAAAATAATAAAGACTTTTAGGTGAAGGAAGCTTTCAATCCAGTGATTTTTTTTTTTTTTTTAATGAAACGTTTGTGAAAGGCCCATTGTGAGAACTGTATTTACATTGCTGAGCACAAAATTTATTTTGCCCTTTTTATTCAAACAGATGACAACCCTTGACAATACATTCAGTGTATACAGAGAGCTCAAGGTCATTTTTGCTTCACCTTGTAAGCAAGAAAATGAGTAATATAACATCAGTGTAAATTAGTGGTAGCTTTTCTGAGTCACTTTATTCTTCATTACTTTAATAAAGTACATAAATCATGTACCTTGAAATACTTGTATTTTCCCTGACAGCTAATTGGGCATTTAAAATGCTGGCTAATTTATTTTTTCTGTTTATGTGTGTGCATTTTTTTACTTCTAGGTTTTCTCTTATACTGCCAACAAAGAAATTAGAACAGATGACCTTTGCTTGGATGTTTCCAAACTTAATGGCCCAGTTACAATGCTCAAATGCCACCACCTAAAAGGCAACCAACTCTGGGAGTATGACCCAGTGGTAAGTTATGCAGTTGCCTATAGTAATAGAATTATGTGTGTCACTGGGTATATTTATATACTTTATATCTAAAGGAATGAATTCTCGTGGACCTTGAATATGGATCAAACTTGTCTTATACACTAAATATTGACAGGTGGGAAAAATAAGTAAAATAAACGTGTTTTAATCTCCCTAATAATTGAATTTTAGTCTTATAAAATCACAGTTGCCTCCAATCCCTGGGTCCTTGTTTACTGAGCAGCCACCGTTCCTTCTGTATGTCTTCAAGTTCTATAGTGTAGTTTGGGAGAAATGAGGCAGAAAGTAGGCTTTTAAAATTACTTAATTAAACACTTAAGTGAAATATAAGTTTTAATAAAGTTCTCTGGCTTGTGATGATTTCTCAGTGACATATATAACAGAACCTTTCATATTTATCTTTCCTTTTGTCTGGAACCTTTCTCTCCACCACCATCAAAAGGGCCCACATGGAAGTACTTAAAAGGTATTAGTTAAATTAAAGCATCCGTGGTAAACCTGTTTCCACCTATTTGCCTAATTTTTCAACTTGTGCTTTTGCCAGGTTCTGGGACCAGCACCAACATCTTCAATATCTCCTTCTCTGGTTCTTTTTAATTTGGCTTAACTTCTCGAAGGCATTTAGTGCCACTAAAGAGTTTTTTTTTTTTTTTTTTTTTTTTTGAGGCAGGGTCTTGCTCTGTCACCCAGGCTAGAGTGCAGTGGTACAGTCACAGCTCACACAAACTCCACCTCCCAGGCTCAAGCTATCCTCCCACCTCAGCCTCTAGAGGAGCTGGGACCACAGGCACATGCCATCATGCCCGGCTAATTTTTGTAATTTTGTGGAGACGGAGTTTCACCTTGTTGTCCAGGCTGTCTTGAGCTCTTAGACTCAAGCGATCCACCTGCCTCAGCCTCTGAAAGTGCTGGGATTACAGGCATGAGCCATCATGCCTGGCCTGATACTTTCTATTTTTATTTATTATTTATTTATTTTTTTGAGGTGGAGTCTTGCTCTTATCGCCCAGGCTGGAGTGCAGTGGTGCGATCTCGGCTCATGCAACCTCCGCCTCCCTGGTTCAAGCTATTCTCCTGCCTCAGCCTCCTGAGTAGCTGGGATTACAGGCGCCCACCACCATGCCTGGCTAATTTTTGTACTTTTAGTAGAGACAGTTTCGCCATGTTGGCCAGGCTGGTCTTGAACTCCTGATCTCAGGTGATCTGCCCGCCTCAGCCTCCCAAAGTGCTGGGATTACAGGCATGAGCCACTGCACCCAGCCTGGCCTGATATTTTCATATCCTCTTATGCCTTGACCATAAGATGCACTACTGTTTAGGTTATTCTCTTAGTTTTTTCTCTGTTCCTTTTGTTGGCCTGGCTCTCTCTCCTTCTTCATCCTACTCCTTAAATGGAAATGTTGTCCAAAGTTACTGACTTTGGCCATCTTTCCTCCCTATACTGTGTCATACACCAACCATGGTCTACTTTAATCATCAATATGCTGTTCTCTGAACATACCTTGTACTTTCCTAGTTCACATCTAAGATAATATGTTTCCCTCTGCCTGACACACCTTACCCATTCTTAAGAACCCAGCTTTGACATCACTTCCATGAATCCTAACCTGAAATTAACTGTGTCAATCTTAATTACAGTCATCTCTGACTTCTGTAAAAGCTGTACTTGTATGTAGTTATTTATCTAGCAATCTTTTCTCCACTATTAGATTGTTAGATCCTAGAGGACAGAGATCATCTTTTATAAATCCTGGGTCTCCTTTCACAATGTCAGGCTATAGAAAAAATGATATTACCTATAATAATAGCTCAGTTAATATGGCCATTGGAAATGGCCTGAATGTTCTGTTCCAGGATTTCCCATGGTATGTGCTACTGCCATTTTGGGTGTGACTGCCCCATGCATTGCAGGGTGTGTAGCATCTCTGGCTCCAGATATTAAGTGCTAGTGGCACCCCATAGGCATTGTGACAACCACAAAATTTTAAAAATGAAAAACCTCTTAAGTAAGTTTATTGGAAAATGACAGTATATTAATTAGGCAGTATTTTTAGAAACCTATTTATTATAGCTAAAACAAGTAAATTCAGTGGCATAGTGATGTCAGGGATAACGTTGTTGTAATATTCTTAGCTTTTCCTTGTGGCCACAAGATGGTTGCTGCAGCTCTATCACATCCCAACTCTAGGCAGAAAGAAAAGGGAAAGGGGAATGGTACACTGCCACATGTGTTGCTCTTTATTAGCAAAGCAAAAGGTTTTTCTGGAACCCCCTTAGCAGACTCTGCTTCTGTCTTATGGACCAGAACATCCCATGGTGACCCCCAGCTGCAAAAGAAGCTGGGAAAGCAAGTCTTTGGTTTTCTAGTCGTTAAGAGTGTGAGATGGCCAAGAGATACAGGGATTGGGAAGGACTGTTGGCTAGCCAACCTACACAGTCTACCACAACAGTATTCCAAAAGTAAATGTTTGATGAAACAGGTAAGAAGCTGGAGATAGAGTATTTAGAAAGAGCTGGCCGGGTGCAGTGGCTCAAGCCTGTAATCCCAGCACTTTGGGAGGCCGAGGCGGGCGGATCACGAGGTCAGGAGATTGAGACCACAGTGAAACCTCGTCTCTACTAAAAATACAAAAAATTAGCCGGGCGTGGTGGCGGGCATCTGTAGTCCCAGCTACTCAGGAGGCTGAGGCAGGAGAATGGCATGAACCCAGGAAGCGGAGTTTGCAGTGAGCCAATATTGCGCCACTGCACTCCAGCCTGGGCGACACAGTGAGACTCCGTCTCAAAAAATTAAAGTAAAAAAAAAGAGCCAGTTATGAGTGTGAAGTTTTAAAAGTTCTAGATCACTTTGCAAGGTTTTTTTCCCGCTGAGATAAAACATTAATGCTGGGGATTGATTTCTCCCAGAAGTAGACTCCAAGATAAAGTTGAGCATTCAGGATGTTTATTAGGGAGCACTTTTGGGGTCAATACCTGTAAAACGAATACCTCCCTCTCCCTGGGCAGAGGGAGAAGTTGAGTTGCACTGCAGGTCCAACAGCCTGAGCAGACTACAGGGAAAGCACTGGAGGGGAACAGCCCATCAGAATCGTCCTGCCTCCATCCATTGAAAACATAGCAGTCTAGAAAAATAACAGAATACTTATGTCAATTATCTGTAATCTAAAATCATGAATTCGTAGATTTCAAAGGAACTCTAGAAATTAAACCCAGGGTACTTTTTATACAAGTAGAAATTGAAACTCAGAATTAATTTCCCAAGGTCCCCGAGCAGCCAGATAGTATGACTGGATCTCAAATCTGGAATTCTTGATTCTCAATCCAGGTTTCTTTGCACAGTACCACGCTATTTTTGATTAATAGTTTTGAGTCTTGCTTATATTACATATTACATAAAATTTATAATAAGGCACTGGGCTCTTTTGCTTTGACTACTTGTATCTGTCCTTTCTGGAATAAAATGCAGATTTTAGACCTAGTTACATCTAGAGATTAGGAGAAGGAGGTTGGCAAATTATTTTTTCTAGGATGCAGGTAGACTTTACTCAATGATTAATTATAGCTTTTATCCTCTCCTTCAAAGGTTAGTTAGATGCTTGTCACCTGCTTGTCCTGATGCCTTAGTCCAGCTCTCTATGAATGGAGACGAGTTGGTGTTGCCTGAGTCCTCTGAGGAGTGCTGTGATGACAGCATCCTACCTACAAGGTTCCAAGCCACAAGGCTCTGTGCCTGCTGTCAGCAGCCAGAGTTGTATCTGGAACAGCGTTCTCTACCACAGTCTAGGCTCCCTGGGGGTGCTGCTCACCTTCCAAGTTATGGGGATTCTGTCCTGATGTGGAACAGTTAAATACTTAGCACAGAGCAATAACCTGTGTCTTTGTGCTGGGTTTATTTTAATGAATCTAGATGAGTGAAATGCACATTTTTAGAAACTGGGTTGAGAGAGACCAACTCTCCCAACTAAATTTTTTGTTGTGCTTGGTTGGGGGTTTTTTGTTTTTAGTAATAGTGACCATGGGCCTGATGAGGGAGGCCACTGGGATAAGCTTTGCGGGAACTCCAGGAATGTTTGAGAGGTTCTCTTGTTTTGGTCTTTCCCGAGACTGAAGCCATTGGCAGCAATGTGCACGCTGAGCCGCAGCGCTCTGGCTGCTGGATTGTGTCCATGACTGCTCAGGATGTTGTGTTTTCCAATAATAAGCATTACTGTATAAATGCAGATTACCATTGTATGTAAATGTCATTGTACCATTTATCAAGCATTTACTCTGGGATAGACAGCACTTTATGTACATTACCTCAGTGTTTCCTCATAAAAACCCGGTGAGGTATTTTTGTCCCCATTTTATAGATGAGGAAACTGGATCTCAAAGAGTTTAGGTTTTTGCTCAGAAGCATATAGTTGGTGTGTGACAAATCTGGAAATCACCCCAGGAATATCTGACTGCAAAGCCCCTCCTCTCAATAAACTACACAAAGTCTGCATTAAAAAAAAGAAAAAAGAAAAAAAAATTCCCACAGCCATGCTGACTCTCTTCTAGGTTCTAGTCTTACATTTGGAAGCATTAAAGATAGAATCCTGAACCTAAATTTAGACGGTATCAATAGTGACATCTGCAAAGGTAGACTGTCATCTGCCAGGTCCTACTTTGACCACAACACGGAAGAATAATAAATGACTGGAAGCCTAAGTAGTTGTATACAATTATTAGATTTTGTTTTAAGTTCTAATAGGTGCAAAAAAGGCCTCATGAAAATGAAATGTTTCAGATAAAAGAACTACATTAAAATAGAGTCATGAGTAAAAGAATCAGATAACTATGTGTTAAACATTTTACATTTCCTTCGAGTTAATTTACATTTGTAGAGTAATGCTTAATGCACATTCCTGTGTACAACTAACTACTTTGAAGTCCTTAACATGACCAGAGCTGTATTATCACAATCATTGGTGTGGATCATTGTTAACTATCTATCTATCTGTTAATTCTTACCTGCCCTGCCCTTTCAGAATTATCCTAATAACATGTTGCCGCATCAAATCTAGAACTTAAATAAGTAGATAAAATATATAGCTATGTCTGTTAACCATTTATTAAGAATCTCTCTTGTAGGTGAGGCACTATGTACTTTATCTTCATTATCTATGTAGTTTCCCAAAATCTGCTCAAAATATGTAATGTGATCGATCCTAATTTTTAAAATGAGAAACCTCAAGCTACCCAGGCTGTGAACTCAACTCCACATTCCTGTGCTTTTCTTTCTGTACCACACCATCTCCTTTAACCATCAGGATAGCCTCTGGGTTTGCTATGGACATAGGCATAAGATTGATTTTACTAAATATCAGCTGTCCCAACATTCTTAAGATTTTGAGTTATCAGAGAGACCTGAGTTTCTAAAAACTTGAGCTTTGGAATCACAGAATTAACTTGAACAGCCTTATCATAGAGAAATGAAACAATTTTGAAATAGCTGTTTGAAAATAGGTTGAGGATCCTAAATTAGGAACCACTAATCTGGTCTTTTTTTGTTGTTTAGGAAACTGAAGCACAAAAAAGAGAAGCTTCTCATAGTGTTACAGAGCTTATGCCAGAATTAGGACTTAGAATTTAGGTCATCTTGCAGCAAGTCAAGTGTACCCTACTGGACCCCAGTGCCTTTCTCCCTCCCTCATACCTCTTTATCGACCTACCTATCTACCTACTTATCTCTATCTCTGTTTCTCTATCGATCCATCCATCCATCCACCTACCTACCTTTTCTCCATCGTCTTTTAAATAATGTGTATTACCAAAAAAAAAAAACACCTTTTCTACAGAGGAACTTAATAATCACCAAAACTGATGCTTGAGGTGTTTTGTTTTCTTCCACTCTCATGTTAAGATTTTTTCTATTTCAGAAATTAACCCTTCAGCATGTGAACAGTAATCAGTGCCTGGATAAAGCCACAGAAGAGGATAGCCAGGTGCCCAGCATTAGAGACTGCAATGGAAGTCGGTCCCAGCAGTGGCTTCTTCGAAACGTCACCCTGCCAGAAATATTCTGAGACCAAATTTACAAGAAAACGAAAAAAATAAGGATTGACTGGGCTACCTCAGCATACATTTCTGCCACATTCTTAAGTAGCAAAAAAGGAAAAGTGCTTTCCTCCTCTGCAGGATGTAAGGTTTATCAGCCATTAAAACTTAGACTTCTCTAGCTTTTCACTAGCTGTGAACCAGCCTTCCTGTCCATGGACGTGAAACTGCATAGTAATGAGACTGTGCACACTGATGTTTACAAGATTGAAAGAGTCTTTCTCCGAAAATCATGGTAAAGAATACTGAGACAATGAAAAAAATCAACAAAATATGCTTTCTGGAGAACTGTACCTTTTATGGTCTGCTTGCACATCAGTAATTTCTGCTGAACGTGCCGTCATAATGAAGAGATTTCCAAGATTTTTTTTCCTGATTAGAACTGGTAGCCAGTATATTAAATATTGACATAAAAATAAAAGAACTGGAACCAGATTCAGAATCATGAAAACAACATTTTTACAGCAACAAAAAAACTATATTAAACAGGGTTTAAAGGAAATTAAAACAGAACTATGAGAAGTACAATTTGTTATAGTATAGTATCAAATTTCTATATAGATTTTATACCTCAGTGGGGAAAAATAACTGATTCCAGTGACATTCATTTTGTTTCCATCTGTGATAGTCATGGATGCTTTTATTTTCCTTGGGGTGCTGAAATTGAGCTGAAAAAACAAGGCTCTTTGAATATAGTTTTAATTTCTCTCTACAGTTTTTTTTGTTTGGTTTGTGGGCTGTTGGAATTGTAATTTTTAATTGCCTTCTAAAAAATGGAAATTTAGCAATGTCCGATCTCAACTGAACAAATTAGATGTTTCAGTTGCTCTTGGGTCAACTGGCTTATAGATTTACACGTGCACACACACAAATTTCTTATCACATTTTCAACTTCTTCACTTGACCTAACTGATTATGCGAAATACCCAAGATTCATGCTACTGTACCACAGATTTGTTTTCACAGCAATAAATCTTCAGTTCTTCGTTTATGATTCCACTTAACAAAAGGCCTGCAGAAGTGATTTATTATTTGGGTATTTGGAGATAATATATTTGATGGTTTTTTGGAAAACCGTTTTCACTCCATACTCAGATATGCTTCATTGTCAAGTGCATATTTAGATTAGATTATTGAATTGTAATGTTTATCTGCTGCTTTTTTTAAATAAAATTTGACTGAAAATGTTTTATTGGCATTTTTTAATGACTTAGCCAAAGAAGTGCAGCTATTATTCCATATTAATAGGCTTGCATTTCTTTTCCTAACTCTTATTTAGGCTAAATCAGTTTTATTTTTCTGATTTTTTTTTAATACCACAATCACCTGAGTGTCAATTGAAAGTTGTCAATTAGAAGGTAACCTTTTAATCTCATAGGAGGAATCTCATTAAGACATTTTTCCTGATATGTAGAGCAGTCTGTTGGCAAAAATGCATATATTTTCTTTCATATTTGTAAAATTATATTTAATGGAATTCTTTTCTTTGATTATCAAGGACTTTCACTGCAGGCAGTGCTATTTCTTGTACCTAAGAATGTTTCCAAAAGTCGCATCGCTAATGATACTTGCCAAGTTGAGTGTACACAAAGTTTCTCATATCCTGTTCAAGTTAATCAACATCAAGCACATGGGGATGCTTTAGGGTGAGCCTATAGTACAAATTGCATAAACCATGTCCCCAGGAAATTTGAAAGGAAGCAGGTGCTGAATGGAATTTTTTTCCTTTTCCATGAGCTGTGTTATTCTATCTCCAGTAGGCCTAATGCTTGAATAAGCAAGATGTCTAATCAATAAATTATTTTCATGCTCAGAATTTCGGGTTTTTGTACTCCAGCATAGCTTGGTCTTATTTCTTACTGTATGAAAGCTTAACAGCAATGTGATTTAAGGTTTTGTTTTGTTTTTTAAGTGGGAGATGTAAGTGATTTAATTCATGGGTACTTTTAGAACCTGATAGATAATCCCATTGCCTTTATTTTTCTAATTAAAGAATTCCTAAATACTTTGAAAATACAAAATATTCCTGGATAGTTGTGCCTTACATTGGTTTTATTTGAAGTTAGAGTGGATTCCTGTTTATCATAATTATTTGTAATTAGGCAGATGCATATCACTCTATTATAAATCAAATTGGGAAGAAAAGAATGAAAAAACAATGGCTGGGTACTGGCTCATACCTGTAATTTTAGCATTTTGGGAAGGTGAGACGGTAGGACCACTTGAGGGCAGGAGTTTGAGGTTGCAGTGAGCTATGATGGTGCCACTGCACTCCAGCCTGGGCAACAGAGAAGAAACCATGTATCTAAAAAAAAAAAAAAAGAAAAGAAAAAGAAAATGAAAGATGAAAAAGTGGGATTATTATTTAACCAGTGAAGAATTCATAAATGTGACAAGGATAATTTGAATCTCACAAATCTATTCACCCCACCCCAGTCCCAGTCTATTTTAATGGATCTCTCTATCTTAATTGGCATTCTTGAGAAATAGTGCTGCCATTGAACGTTGGGAATATTCATCCATTCTGCAGATGGAGGACATCGTGCAGGCCATGTCCTCATTGCTCCCCTTCTACATTTAGCTGAGAAACAGAGGTTCCTCTTTGTAAGGATTTGATGCTCTTCTCATCTTCCAAGAAGTATACCAAGAGCAAATTTAACTCTGTAGTTACCTGTTCTTCAAAGGAAAAAGAAACTTACTTAGAAGGTAGTGTTTCTGAGGTCATAACTGTGAGGGGTTGTATATAAAGAATGAATCACTTTTTAAGCCATTTGGAAAATTAGATCTGTTTCTAATTAGATGACATTTTCTTCATTCTCTGATTTCTTTAAGATTGCCAAGCATTTGCTTGATAATCTAACAGGACTGATAATTTTGCGGAATATGAGGCAAATATATGAAATTCAGTTGTGTATCTATACCCTAGCAACAAACACTTGAAAATTCAACGTTAAAATATGCCATTTGTAATAGCATCAAGTAAGTCAAACTTCTAAGTAGGAAGAAAGTTAACAACAAGACCTCTACTCTGAAAACTACAAAACAGTGCTGGGAAGAATTACAGAGTACCAAAATCAATAGATATTCTATGCTCATGGATTGAAAGACTGCATAATGGTAAGATGTCAGTTCCCCATAACTTGTTATCTAGATTCAATGAAATCAAAATCCCACAAGGCTGTCTTGTAGAAATTGGCAAATACATATATGAAAATGCAACAGATTCTAAGTAGCCAAGATAATTTTGAAGAAGAAAAATAAAATTGGAGCACTTGTACTAACCAATGTCAAGACTTGCTCTAAAGCTACAACAGTTAAGAGAGGATGGTACTAGAGTTAGGATAAACAACAAATAGAAATAGACATGTCCAGAAATAGACCCACATGTATATGGTTATTGGCTTTTCAACAAAAACAAACTATTCAATAGAAAAAGGGAAGATTTTTCAGTTGGAGTTGAAGTAACTGGATGTCTGGGAAAAAAGCAATGTTAATGCCTTCTTCATACCATGCACAATTTATTCAAAATGGATTATAGAACTAAATGTGAATGGCAAAACAGCAAATCTTGTAAAAGGAAACACAGACTATCTTCATGGCATTGGGGTAGACAAGGATATCTTAGGGGAAGATAGGAAGGTTAAACAAAAAAACTGACAGATTTCATCAAAATTAGATACTTCTCATCAAAAAGATACTTTTAAAGTGAAAAGGCAAGCCATGGCCTAAGAAAATATTCACAATACACAGAACTAACAAAGGAAAGCAAAGAACATTTTAAAACCATTATAACAGCAACCCAGTTTAACAATGAGTGAGTTGAATACATACTTCACAGAAGCTCTCCAGATGCAGGAGTAGCATAGGAAATGGCACTCAAACAGCCATCAGGGAATGTAGAATGAAACCACAAGGAAATACCACTGCATACCCACCAAATGGTGAGAATGTGGAACAACTGATAGAAGTCCAAGATGGTTTAATCACCTCAGGAAACAGTTTGCCGGTTGCTTATAAAGATAAACATAATGCCTACCCTGTGACTTAGTGATTCCACTTCTAAAGATCTACCCAAGATAAATGAGGGTGTGTTTTTACAATAAGACTTGTACAAGAATAGCAATTTTATTTATAATATTCCCAATGTGAAAACTACCCAAATATCCACCAACAAGCTAATAATCAAGTAATGGTATGTTTATACATTGGATATTAGTCTGCAATTGAAAGAATGGGCTAGGCTTAATGGCTAACACCTGTGATCCTAACAATTTGGGAGGCCAAGGCAGGATCACTTGAGCCCAGGAGTTCAAGACCATCCTGGGCAAGATGGCAAGACACCATCTCGACAGAAAAATTTAAAAATCAGCTGAGCATGGTGGTGCACGCCTGTAGTCCCACCTACTCAGCAGGCTGAAGTGGGAGGATCCCTTGAGCCCAAGAGTTCAAGGCTGCAATGAGTTGTGATCATGCCACTGCACTCCAGCCTAAGTGACAGACAGACCTTGTCTCTAAAAATAATAATGACATACTGGCAAAACAATGTAGATAAGTCTTAAAAACATTGTTGAACAAAAGAAGCTAGACATACTCCATTTATATGAAGCTCAAAAACAAATATGGAATGTTTATCTCTGGGGGTGAGTATAGACTGAAGAAGAGCATAGGAGAACTTTCTGGAATGATGGAATGTTCTATATCTCGATTGCAGTAGTGGTAACATATACATATATATGTATGTGTGTATATATTTTAAAATATAGTGAGCTGTATACTTGGGGTATATGCATTTTACTATATGTAAATTATGCCTCAATAAAGTGCTGGGGAAAGTGATGAAGGTATTCACCCTGCTGGCATCAAGGTTTTCTGAAAAGTCCTGCACTGCTGCAAAACACCCAAAGGCTCAATAAGTTACCACAAATATACTTTAAAGTGGAATGCTGAACTCAGCAGAAAATACGAAAAATTCCTAAATGCCATCAATTTGAAAAATGATAAACATGAACTTGGGTGATAATTGTAACTCATATACGAAAGCCCTTCCTCTTCTAAGAACAAAGTATAATGCCTAGAGTTTGGGGAACGGGAGCTTAGGCCTTGGGCCTGAACAAAGTTGGGGAATTAAACCAAATACAACAGCTGGGTATGGCGGCTCATGCTTGTAATTCCAGCAGTTTGGGAGGCCGAGGTGTGTAGATCACCTGAGGTCAGGCATTAGAATTTCACCTGGCCAACATGGTGAAACCCCATTTCTACTAAAAATACAAAAATTAGCTGGGCGTGGTGGTGCACGCCCATAATCCCAGCTACTCAAGAGGCTGAGACAGGAGAATCGCTTGAACCAGGAGGCAGAGGTTGTAGGCAGAGGTTGCAGTGAGTCGAGACCACACCACTACACTCCAGCCTGGGCGACAGAGTGAGACTCTGTCTCAACAAAAACAACCAAAAATCTCTGCATCTTCAGTTGGAATATTAATAGGTGTTAACACCTACAAGTGAAGGGTGGATAGGGAAGTCAGCCCTTGAAAAGGAAACCAAAGGATAATCTGACTGACTCTGCCCCTTTTCCAGGTAGTAAATGAGATGATGGTGCTGCCTCTGTAATCATAGGCCTCCTTTTACAGAGATCAGGGATTTAATGCCACATTCATGAAGTCTGCAGATCGAGAAAATAAAGTGAGTCTTAGATTTATACCACTTCCTGAAAACCGTCAGAATAAAACAAGTCTTGGCAGGGCACAGTGGCTCACACCTTTAATCCCAGCACTTTGGGAGGCCAAGGTGAGTAGATCACTTGTGGCCAGGGTTTGAGACCAGCCTGGCTAACATGGCAAAATCCCATCTCTACTAAAATACAAAAATTATCCAGTGTGGTGGTGCCCACCCGTAGTCCTATCTACTTCGGGGGCTGAGGCATGAGAATTACTTGGATCTGGGAGGCAGAGGTTGCAGTGAGCCAAGATCACGACACTGCAGTCCAGCCTGGACAAAAGAGCAAGACTGTCTAAAAAAAAGAATAAAGTCCTTTGGGGAAAAAAAAAAAAAAAAAACTGTCAATCCTCACCCCCATACTCCCACTAACTAAATTCAGATACGAAATTACTATCAAAAAGAGGAAGTAAGCCATCATGTGTGAATATTAACAAAAATTAATTCTAGCTTCTGGCAATGTGAGACTAGCTTGTATCAGACTAAAGCTTAGTAACTTAATAATTTGGAACGAAATATTATTTAAAGAATGATGCCCCAGGTGAGTGAACAGAAACTGTAGGGCATTTGACTCCTGTTAAAAAGCTGTTCACTGGGTAAGATCTCAGCTTTTCCCCAGAGAACATCCACCATGCACTCAGCACACTGAAGGTAGAGTTCATGCAGATGGTGACGAATAATATTAGGCTGAGGAGTCAGATCTTATTTGAGAGCAAACAGAGGCTGGAAATTGAGGAAGGAAATCCTAGACTGCAAGGAGTCAGAAAAAGAAGTCCCCAAATCTACATACCAACATTCCTCAGATGGTTGGCTGATTAAATAGTGTGCACAGGATGAAACTCCAAGATGGTCAGAGAAAAACATCCACCGGAAGGCAGAAAGATCTGAGCAGCGGTCTCAGCAGTTGCCCAGCACCACAAACACAGAGATCGAAGTTCAAATTTGGAGGGGCTTGGTAAACACTGTTAACTTTATGTTAACAAGAAGGGCATGTGTAGAAACTAAGACCATTTCTAAGACCTTAGGGCTGTTTCTAGAGCCAACTACAAAATGGAAATCGTCCACATCTAATAAAGTGGCTATTTTATTGATTATTTTTGAAAATAATAAAAAGCAGACCCACTAGTGACCTAGATGTTGGAACTGGCAGACAAATTCTTCAAAATAAGTATCAGTGTTTTAAAAATGTATACAGAGAAATGTGGATATAATAAGTAAAACGATGGGAAGTTTCAGAAGAGGTCTGGAAATGGGGAAAAAAAAATCCTAAAACCAAAAAAGTATCTAAAATCAAAAATTCATTGAATGGGATTTACAGCAAATTGGACACACACAAGAAAGGATCAGTGAACTTGAGCACAGGTCAATAAAAAATGTCCAAACTAAACCACAGAGAAAAAAGATAAAGGGATTAAAAAAAAAAAAAAAAACAGCCTTGATGATCAAATACATGCATTGACCTGGAAGGAGAGAAGATAGAGAGTGGAGGCCCTGAAGGAGACTCTTATTTTCTCCATTCTGTGGTTGCTGGTAATTCTTGGCTTGTCAGATGCCTCACTCCAATCTCTGCCATTGTCTTCACTTGGCATTACTCTCTGCATGTTTTTGTGTCTTTCTTCTCTGCCTCCTCTTATAAGCACACTAGTTACATTGAATTTATAGCCCACTTTAATCCATTATGACCTTATCTTAACTGGATCTGCATAGACTCTGCAATGAGTAGAATTGTGTCCACTGGTAAGAAAGACATGTTAAGTCCTACCCACTAATACATCAGAATGTGACATTATTTGGAAGTCAGGTCTTTACAGAGGTAAGCAAATTAAAATGAGATCATTACAGTGAACGCTAGCCCAGTATGACTGATGTCCTTATTAAAAGGGGAAATGACACAGACACATAGAGAAGGAAGATGATGTGCAGATACAGAGAAACACCATCCACAAACCAAAGGGTGTCTGAATCTACCACAACCTAGGAGAGGCATGAAGCAGATAACCCCTCACAATCCTCAGAAAGAACCAACCCTGCCAACACCTTGATTTTAGGCATCTAGCCTCCAAAACAGTCAAAAATTATTGTGGTTTAAACCACTCAATTTATATTACTTTGTTACGACAGCCCCAGGAAATTAATATAAATCATATTTCTAAATTGAGTCTCATGCTAATATTCTGAATAGATGAAATTCGGATACACTATTCAACCTAATACATCTACTAAACGTTTAAAGAAGAATTACCAACAATCATTCACAAACTCTTACAAAAAGAGGGAACAGTTCTCAATTTATTCTATGAAGCCAGCATTACCCTGATACCAAAGCCAGACAGACATAACAAGGGAAAACAAAACAAGCTAAAGACCAATATTTCTGATGAATATACAAGTATACCTCATCTTATTGTACTTTGCCGATACTGTGTTTTTTATAAATTGAACATTTGTGACAACCCAGCATCAAGCAAGTCTCACAGTGCCATTTTTCCAACAGTGTGTGCTAATTTCATGTCTCTGTGTCACATTTTGGTAATTATTGCAATATTTCAAACGTTTTTATTATTAGAATATCTGTTACGGGGTTCAGTGGTATTTGATGATACTATTGTAATTGTTTGGGGGCATCACAAACTATACCCGTATAAGAGGATGAACTTAAGTGATAAATTGTGTGTGTGTGCATGCATGTGTGCGTGCATGTGGACTGTTACACTCATTGGTCCTTCTGCTGTCTCCCTCTCCTCAGCCCTCTTTATTCCCTGGGACACAAAAATTTTGAAATAAGGCCAATTAATAATCCTACATTGGTCTCTTATGTGTTAGAGTGAAAAGAAGAGTCACATATCTCTCATTTTAAATTGAAAGCTAGAAATGATTAAGCTTAGTGAGGAAGCCATGTTGAAAGCTGAGATAGTCCAAAAACTAGGCTTCTTGCACCAGTTAGTCAAGTTGTGAATGCAAAAGAAAAGTGCCTGGAAGATATTTAAAATGCTGCTCCAGTGAACACACACATGATAGGAAAGCAAAATAGCCTTATTGCTTATATGGAGAAAGTTTTAATGGTCTGGATAGAAGATCAAACCAACTACAACATTTCCTTAAGCAAAATCCTAATTCAGAGCATAGCCATAGCTGTCTCCAATTCTATGAAGACAGAGCAGAGAGGAAGCTGCAGAAGTAAAGTTTGAAAATAAGAGGTTGTTCATGAGGTATAAGGAAAGAAGACATCTCCATAACATAAAAGTGTAAGGTGAAACATCAAGTGCTAATACAGAAGCTGCAGCAAGTTATCCAGAAAATCTAAGATCATTGAGGAAGGTGGCTACACTAAACAACAGATTTTCAATGTAGACAAAAGAGCCTTCTGTTGATTTTAGACATCTAGCCTAAAATGGAAGAAGATGCCATCTAGGACTTTAATGGGTAGAGAGGAGAAGTCATTACCTGTCTTCAAAGGACAGACTGACTCTTTTGTTAGGGGCTATTGCAGTTGGTGACTTTTAAGTTGAAGCCAATGCTCATTCACCATTCCAGAAATCTTTGTGCCCTTAAGAATTATGCTAAATCTACTCTGACTGTGTTCTACAAGTAGAACAACAAAGCCTGGATGACAGCATATCTGTTTATAGCATGGTTTACTAAATATTTTAAGCCCACTGTTGAGACCTACTGCTCAGAAAAAAAGATTCCTTTCAAAACATTACTGCTCATTGACAGTGCACCTAGTTACCCAAGAGCTCTGATGGAGATGTACAACAAGATTAATATTTTCATGCCTGCTAACACAACATTCATTCTGCAGCCCATGACCAAGGATTAATTCAGACTTTCAAGTCTTATTATTTAAGACATAAGATTTCATAAGGCTATAGCTGTCATGGATAGTGATTTCTCTGATAGACCTGGGCAAAGTAAATCAAAAACCTTCTGAAAAGGATCCACCATTCTAAATTCCATTAAGAACATTCATGATTCATGAGAGGGGGTCAAATAACAACAAGAAACAGGAGTTTGGAAGAAGTTGATTCCAACCTTCATGGGTGACTTTGAGGGATCCAAAACTTCAGTAGAGGAAATACCCACAGATGTAGAAATAGCAAGAGAACTAGAATTATCCTGAAGATGTGTCTGAATACTGCAATCTTATCCTAAAACTTGAATTGATGAAGAGTTGCTTCTTATGGATGAGCAAAGAAAATGTTTTCTTGAGATGAAATCCTCCTGGTGAAAATGCTGTGAACATAGTAGAAATGACAACAAAAGATGTGTAATATTCCATAAAGTTAGTTGATAAAGCAGAGGCAGGGTTTAAGAAAATCAACTCCAATTTTGAAAGAACTTCTGCTGTGGGTAAGATGCTATCATATAGCATCAGAAAAATCTTCTGTGAAAGGAAGGCTCAATCGATGTGGCAAATTTCATTGTTGTCTTATATTAAGAAATTTCTACAACCACCCAACCTTCAGCAACCACCACCTTGATCAGTCAACAGCCATCAACATTGAGGCAAGACTCTCCACTAGCAAAAAGATTGGGACTCACTAAAGACTCAGGTGAACACTAGCATTTTTTTAGCAGTAAAGTATTTTTAATTAAGAATATACTTTTTTTGTTTTTAGACATAATGGTATTGCACACTTAGTAGGCTACAGTATACTGTAAACATAACTTTTATATGCACCGGGAAACAAAAAATTGTGTGATGCACCTTATTGCAATATTCACTTTATTGCCGTGGTCTGGAACTGAACCTGCAATATCTCTGAGGTGTGCCTGTAGATGCAAATAGCCTCTACAGGATGCTAGTAAACCAAATGCAGCAGCATATTAAAAGGATGATACACCATGATTAAGTGGTATTTATCCTATGGATGCAAAGTTGTTTTAACATTTGAAAATCAATCCATATGATACACCATGTTAATAGAATAAAGAACAAAAGCTACATGATCATCTTAATAAAGAATAGGAAATCCAACACCCTTTTATGGTTAAAACAAACAAAACTGTGACTAAAAGGGAACTTCCTCAATTTGATAAAGGGCCCCAATGAAAAGTCCACAGCTATCATCATATTTAATGGTGAAAGACTGGACGCTTTTCCCCTAAGATCAGGAACATGACAAGGATGTCTATTCTTGCCACATCTATTCAGCATTGTACTGAAAGTTCTAGCCAGAACAACTAGTCAAGAAAACGCACCCAGATTGAAGAGGAAGAAATAAAACTATTTTTACAGATGACATCATTTTGTGTCTAGAAAATCTCAGGGAACCCACTAAAAAACTATCGGAACTAATAAATGAGTTCAGCAAGGTTACAGGACAAAAGATCAAATACAAAACTCAGTTGTATTTAAATACACCATCAATGAACAGTTCAAAAATGAAAATTTTTAAAATTCCATTTAAAATAGTGTCAAAATAAAATATTTAGGAATAAATTTAATTAAAAAGTACAAGAGAGGGACAAATGGCCAACTAGATGCAGCCAGGAAGAGCATCTTCCACCAAGAGAGACCAAAATATAGAGTAAACCATCATACTTTGAAGAGATCTTTGGGGAGAAAGCACTGAGAGTCAATGGAGAGATGATGCAGACACCAGGGCTGAAGAGAGAGGAAGCTGGGAACCCTGCATGGGGTTGCCAAGCTCTGAAACTTATTCCTGGCCCTGAACAACTCCTAAGAAAGGGATGGATGCAGTAACTGCAGACCAGCCCATTCTCATTACAGATCTCCAAGATCCTAGCTACAGGAGACCCTATGACCCCCATGGACATAAGAGTTGGCAGGGAGAACTGCCTGGAGAGTCAGCAGAGATAGAGTTTGAGCCTCTGTGGAACCCAGGGGGGTTTGCATGGGGACAGCTGTAACAAAACATGGCCATAGGTGCCCATCCCAGCCTGTACATATTTCTCTATGAGGCTGTAACCTTTGTTGACTACTGACCCTGGAGAGAGCAGGGCTGTCTTTCCTGCATGAGCAGGGCATAGCTGACCTGTGCACCCACCTGTCCACTGACCGATCCCAGATTCCCTTTTTGGCCACTCCCATAGGAGCGGGCACAAAGCACAGCCTACACTACCCCAACAGAGTGCTTTTGCTAACAACTACCACTAGAGCATTTTTGTTGGCGTCCTGGGAGGACCTTGAGCACCCCCAGCCCCTGCATGGCTGGTGCTCAACCTTGAGGGGCCAGAAGACAAAGCCATGGACCCAGTCCTAACCTCCCAGTGTTAGAGCATGCAGGCCCAGGAGTACTGAGCTGAGATCTGTGGATGGAACTTAAGTGAAGGAAGAACCCTCACTCTCAAAGTGCTGGGAAGAGTGAGGCATGGGTTCGTAGGCTGACACAGGAACTGGGTGTGCCTGCTTCTGCTGGGCCAGTCTGGGAGGGATGTGGACTGTCTGGCAGCCACAGCCTCTCCTCAGGGGGCCTCATGGCCCTGAATGCCTAACAGCCCAGCAATCTGGGTGCAGAAGGCTTGGGACAAAAGCTGGTCAGGCTAAATTCTGGGACACTCATCAGGAGACCCTATTGAGGGTGGAGCTGGGCAGGTCCCACAGCTGACTGCTGGCAAAAAACCTGAGGCATGGGCACCACACCAGCTGCATACCCACAACAACACTGCCCTGCCCACAGATGCCCCGCCCTTGACCTACTGCATCAACAGACCACCCACGGATATACCCCACAACCTGCTCTGACTCTGCCAAGCACAGAGGACCTCGGTGGGCCTCCAGAGAGCTGTGGGTCTCCTGGTGACCTAATCTTTGGCTTGGACCACCTCAAAGGGAGGGAGGAGCACAGCTCACCAGAGCCACCTTTGAAGCTAAGGAAAGGCAGGCACGGCACCAGTGATTGGAGGGAGCTCCCTTAAGATCCAGGAATGGACTTGGTGAGGGGATCATCTCTCTCCCAACCCTGTCTGCCCCACCACAGAGTACTGCTGCCAATGCATTGAAATACATTGAGAGGCACGTGGCTCAGCTAGAGTCTGTCTACAAGCCCTTACTCTTTGTTTGTTTTTCTTTATTATTATTATACCTTTTAAGTTCTAGGGTACACGTGCACAACGTGCAGGTTTGTTACATATGTATACACGTGCCATGTTGGTGTGCTGTACCCATCGACTCGTCATTTACATTAGGCATTTCTCCTAATGCTATCCCCTCTTCCCCCCACCCCACGACGGGCCCTGGTGTGTGATGTTCCCCACCTTGGGTCCAAGTGTTCTCATTGTTCAATTCCTGCCTATGAGTGAGAACACGCGGTGTTTGATTTTCTATCCTTGCGATAGTTTGCTCAGAATGATGGTTTCTAGCTTCATCCATGTCCCTACAAAGGACATGAACTCGTCATTTTTTATGGTTGCATATTATTCCATGGTGTATATGTGCCACGTTTTCTTAATCCAGTCTATCATTGCTGGACATTTGGGTTGGTTCCAAGTCTTTACTATTGTGAATAGTGCCGCAATAAATATACATGTGCATGTGTCTTTATAGTAGCATGATTTATAATCCTTTAGGTATATACCCAGTAATGGGATCGCTGGGTCAAATGGTATTTCTAGTTCTATATCCTTGAGGAATCACTACACTGTCTTCCACAATGGTTGAACTAGTTTACAGTCCCACCAACAGTGTAAAAGTCTTCCTATTTCTCCATATCCTCTCCAGCATCTGTTGTTTCCTGACTTTTAATGATCGCCATTCTAACTGGTGTGAGATGGTATCTCATTGTGGTTTTGATTTGCATTTCTCTGATGGCCAGTGATGATGAGCATTTTTTCATGTGTCTGTTGGCTGCATAAATGTCTTCTTTTGAGAAGTGTCTGTTCATATCCTTCACCCACTTTTTGATGGGGTTGATTTTCTCTTGTAAATTTGTATAAGTTCTTTGTAGATTCTGGATATTAGCCCTTTGTCAGATGAGTAGAATGCAAAAATTTTCTCCCATTCTGTAGGTTGCCTGTTCACTCTGATGGTAGTTTCTTTTGCTGTGCAGAAGCTCTTTAGTTCAATTAGATCCCATTTGTCTATTTTGGCTTTTGTTACCATTGCTTTTGGTGTTTTAGTCATGAAGTCCTTGCCCATGCCTATGTCCTGAATGGTATTGCCTAGGCTTTATTCTAGGGTTTTTATGGTTTTAGGTCTAACATTTAAGTATTTAATCCTTTTTGAATTAACTTCTGTATAAGATGTAAGGAAGGGATCCAGTTTCAGCTTTCTACATATGGCTAGCCAGTTTTCCCAGCACCATTTATTAAATAGGGAATCATTTCCCCATTTCTTGTTTTTGTCAGGTTTGTCAAAGATCAGATGGTTGTAGATGTGTGGTATTATTTCCGAGGGCTCTGTTCTGTTCCATTGATCTATATCTCCGTTTTGGTACCAGTACCATGCTCTTTTGGTTACTGTAGCCTTGTAATATAGTTTGAAGTCAGGTAGCGTGATGCCTCCAGCTTTGTTCCTTTTGCTTAGGATTGTCTTGGCAATGTGGGCTCTTTTTTGGTTCCATATGAATTTTAAAGTAGTTTTTTTCCAATTCTGTGAAGAAAGTCATTGGTAGCTTGATGGGGATGTATAAGCCCTTACTCTTAAGCATCATCTACTGATTGCAGCCTGAATTACACCACCAAAAAATTCTTCCTGCTTTCATTGCCTGTGAAACCCAATGCAGCATTCTAGCAACAAATAAAAATCCTGTACAGAGCCTTGGCCCTCTGAAAGCATCCAGAAACAAAGCCAATCAACTATACTCAACTTACACTACAGTCAAACCCTCAAGGGAAATAAAGACCATAAAAAGCCCCATCCAAATGACAGCAACTTCAAAAGATAAAGGAACACCAGCCCTCACAGATGAGAGGGAACTAGCACAAGGACTCTGGCAATTCTAAAAGCCACAGTGTTTTCTTACCTCCAAACAATTGCACAAGCTCCCCAGCAGTGGCTCTTAACCAGATTGAAATGGCTGAAATGACAGACATAGAATTCAGAATCTAGATAGCAAGGAAGCTAAAAGAAAAAAAAAAAAAAAAAAGGAGAGAAAGTTGAAGCTAAAAAAAAAAGAAAGAAAAAAGAAAAAAACAGGAGAAAGTTGAAACCTAATCCAAGGAGAACAGTAAAGTAATACAAGAGTTGAAAGATGGTATAACCTTTTTAAGAAAGAACCAAACTGAACTCCTGGAATTGAAAAATTGACTACAGGAATTTCAGAATACAATTGGAAACATTAACAACAGAATAGATGAAGCTGAGGAAAGAATCTCACAGCTGAAAGACTCCTCCTTCAAATAAACTCAGGTAGACAAAAATAAAGAAAAAATGAACTTTTAAAAATGAACAAAACCTCTGAGAAATACAGGATTATAAAAAGGGACCAAACTTACGACTAACTGGCATTCCTGAAAGAGAAAAAAGAATAATCAACTTGGAACACATGTTTGAGGATATTGCCCATGAAAACTTCCCTAAGCTTGCTAGAAAAGTCAACATGCAACTTCAATAAATTTAGAGAAACCCTGCGAGATACTATATAAGATGACCATCCCTGAGATATATAGTTATCAGATTCTCCAAGGTCAACACCTCAGAAAAAAATCTTACAGGCAGCTATAGAGAAGGAACAGATCACTTACAAAGGGACCCCCTTTAGGTGAACAGTGGACATTCCAGCAGAAACCTTACAAGCCAGAAGAGTTGGGAGCCTCTTTTCAGCATCCTTAAAGAAAAGAAATTCCAACCAAGAATTTCATATCTTACCAAACTAAGCTTCCTAAGTGAAGGAGAAATAAAACCATTTTCAGACACACAAATGCTAAGGGAATTCATTATCGCTAGACCTGTCCTTCAAGAGGTCAAGAAGTGCTAAACATGAAAATGAAAGAACAATACCTGCCACCACAAAAACGCACTTAAGTACATAGCCCACAGACATTATAAAGCAACTACACAAGCAAGCCTATATAACAACAAGCTAACAACAATAACAGGATCAAATCTTCACATATCTATATTAACCTTTAATGTAAACAGACTAAATGCCCCAGTTAAAAGGCATAGAGTGGCAAGTTGGATAAAAGAAAAAGACCCAAGTGTCTGCTGTCTTTAAGAGACCCATCTCACATGTAACAACACCCATAGGCTCAAATTAAAAGAATGGAGAAAGATCTATCATGCAAACAGAAAACAAAAAAGAGCAGAAGTTTCTATTTTTATATCAGAAAAACAGACTTGAAGCCAGCAATGATAAAAAAAAAAGGGGCCGGGCGCGGTGGCTCACGCTTGTAATCCCAGCACTTTGGGAGGCCGAGGCGGGCGGATCACGAGGTCAGGAGATCGAGACCACGGTGAAACCCCGTCTCTACTAAAAATACAAAAAAATTAGCCGGGCGTGGTGGCGGGCGCCTGTAGTCCCAGCTACTCGGAGAGGCTGAGGCAGGAGAATGGCGTGAACCCGGGAGGCAGAGCTTGCAGTGAGCCGAGATCGCGCCACCGCACTCCAGCCTGGGTGACAGAGCCAGACTCCGTCTCAAAAAAAAAAAAAAAAAAAAAAAAAAAAAAAAAAAAAAAAAAAAAAAAAAAAAAAGGACAAATAAGGGCATTACATAGTGATAAAGGGTTCAATTCAGCAGTACTTAACTATCATAAATATATACACACACAACATTGGAGCACCTAGATTCATAACAAGTTCTTATAGACCTATGAAGAGACTTAGCCACATAATAATAGTGGGAAACCCAAAGCCTCACTGACAGCATTAGACAGATCATTGAGGCAGAAAACTAATAAAGATATTCTGGAATTAAACTCAATACTTGACCAGTTGGACCTAATAGACATCTGGAGAATACTCCATCCAACAACTACAGAATATACATTCTCCTCATCTGCACATGGAACATACTCCAAGACTGACTACATGCCATAAAGCAAGTATCAATAAATTCAAAAAAATCGAAATCATACCAACCACAGACTCAGACCACAGTGCAATAAAAATAGAAGTCAATACCAAGATCTCTCAAAACTACACAATTACATGGAAATTAAACAAGTTGCTCCTGAATGACTTTTGGGTAAAGAATGAAATTAAGGCAGAAATCCAAAAAATCATTTAAAACTAATGGAAATAGCGATGCAACATAGTAGAATCTTTGGGATACACTTAAAGCAGCGTTAAAAGGAATGTTTATAGTGCCAAATGCCTACAACAAAAAGTTGGAAAGATCTCAAAGTAACAACCTAACACCACACCTAGAGGAATTAGATAAACAAGACAAAACCAACACCAAAACTAGCAGAAGAAAAGAAATAACTAAAATCGGAGCAGAATTGAAAGAAATTTAGATGCAAAAATCCATACAAAAGATCAAGGAAAGCAAAAGTTGTTTTTTTGAAAGAATAAACAAGATAGACTACTAGCTAGATTAGCAAAGAAAAAAAGAGAAGATCCAAGTAAGCACAATTGGAAAGGATAAAGGTGACATTACAACTGACCCCACAGAAATAAGAAAAACTCCTCAGAGATTATTATGAACACTTCTATGTACACAACTGGAAAAATCTAGATGAAATGGATAATGTCCTGGAAACACATAACCTCCCAAGATTGAACCAGGAAGAAATTTAAACCCTGAACAGACCAATAATGAGTTGCAAAATTGAATCAGGTTTATTAATAATAAACCTTGCCAACCAAAAAAAAAAAAAAGCCCTGGACTAGATGGATTCAGAGCCTAACTCTACCAGATGCACAAAGAAGAGCTGGTACCTTTCCTACTGAAAGTATTCCAAAAAAAAAAAAAGAAGAAGAAGAAGAGGGACTCCTCCCTAACTTATTCCATGAAGCAAGCATCATTCTGATACCAAAACCTGGCAGAGAGATGATGAAGAAAGAAAACTTCTGGCCAATGTCCCTGATAAATATAGACACAAAAAATCCTCCACAAAATACTAGCAAAATGAATTCAGCAGCACATCAAAAAGTTAATTCACCACAATCAAGTAGGCTTCATTCCTGGGATGCAAGTTTGGTTTGACATATACAATCAATAAATGTGATTCACCACATAACCAGAATTGGAAACAAAAACAATATGATCATCTCAATAGACACAGAAAACGATGTTGATAAAATTCAACATCCCTTCATGTTAAAAACCCTGAACAAAATAGGCATTGAAGAAACATACCTCAAAATAATAAGAGCCATCTATGACAAATCCACAGCCAATATCATACTAAATGGGCAAAAGCTGGAAGCATTCCTCTTGAGAACTGGAACAAGACAAGGATGCTCACTTTCACCACTCCTATTTAATATAGTACTGGAAGTCCTAGCAGAGCAATCAGGCAAGAGAAAGAAATAAAAGGCATCCAAATAGGAAAAGAAGAAGTCAAACTATCTCTTCATTGATGATATGATTGTATGCCTAGAAAACCCTAAAGACTCCACCAGAAGGCTTCTGGAACTGATAAATGACTTCAGTAAAGTTTCAGGATACAAATCAATGTACAAAAATCAGTAGCATTTCTATATATCAATAATGTTCAAGCTGAGAGCCAAATCAAGAACACAATCCCATTTATAATAGCAACAAAAAGAATAAAATACCTAGAAATACAGTAACTAAGATGAAAGATCTGTACAACGAGAATTATAAAACACTGCTGAAAGAAATCAGAGATGACACAAACGGAAAAACATTTCATGCTCATGGATAGGAAGAATCAATGTCATTAAAATGGCCATACTGCTCAAAGAAATCTACAGATTCAATGCTATTCCTATCAAACTACCAACAACGTTTTTCACAAATTTAGAAAATCTATTCTAAAATTCATATGGAACCAGAAAAGAGCCCGAATAGCCAAAGCAATCCTAAGCAAAAATAACAAGGCTGGAAGCATCACATTATCTGACTTCAAACTATACTACAAGCCTACTATAACCTAAACAGCCTGGTGCTGGCACAAAAACAGACACATAGACCAATGGAACAGAACAGAGGACCCAGAAATAAAGGCACACACCTACAACCATCTGATCTTCAATAATGTTGACAGAAATAAGCAATAGGGAAAAGACTTCCTATTCAATAAATGATGTTGTGATAGATAACTGGCTAGCCATATGGAGAAGAATGAAACTGGATCCCTACTTATTACCATATACAGAAATTAACTCAAGATGGATTAAAAACTTAAATGTTAGACTTCAAACTATTAAAATCCTAGAAGAAAACCTAGGAAATACCTTTCTTGATATTGGCTTTGGCAAAAGATTTATGGCTAAGTCCTAAAAAGCAAGTGCAACAAAAACAAAAATTGACAAGTGGGACCTAACTAAATTAAAGAGCTTCAAGACAGCAAGAGAAACTATCAGCAGAATAAATAGACAACCTACAGAGTGGGAGAAAATATTCACAAACTATGCATCTAACAGAGAGGCCTGATATCCAGAATCTATAAGGAACTTAAACAATTCAGCAAGCAAAGAACAAATAACCGCATTAAAAAGTGGCCAAAGGACATGGACACTTCTCAAAAGAAGACATACAAGTGGCCAAGAAACATGAAAAAAATGCTTAACATCACTAATAATCACTAATCAGAGAAATGCAAACCAAAACCACAATGAGATACCATCTCACACCAATAACAATGGCCTTTGTTTAAAAGTCTAAAACAGCAAATGCCAGTGAGGATACGGGGGAAAGGAAACACACACTTCCAATGGGAATGTAAATGACATGGTTTGGCTCTGTGTCCCCACTCAAATTTCATCTTGTAGTTCCCATAATTTCCACATGTTGTGGGAGGGGCCCAGTGGGAGATGACTGAATTATGGGGGTGGGTCTTTCCCATGCTGTTCTCGTGATAGCAAATAAGTCTCAAGAGATCTGATGGTATCATAAGGGAGTTTCCCTGCACAAGCTCTCTTTGCCTATCACCATCCATGTAAGATATGACTTGCTCCTCCTTGTCTTCTGCCATGATTGTGAGGTCTCCCCAGCCATGTGTAACTGTGAATCCAATTAAACCTCTTTCTTTTGTAAATTGCCCAGTCTTGGGTATGTCTTTATCAGCAGTGTGAAAATAGACTAATAAAGTAAATTAGTCCAGCCACTGTGGAGAACAATTTGGAGATTTCTTAAGAACCAAGAGTTGAACTACCATTTGATTTAGCAATTCCATTACTGGGTATATAGTCAAAAGAAAGTAATCTCTTCTACCAAAAAAATAAGTGTACCTGTATGTTCATTGCAGCATGGTTCACAAAAGCAAAGACATGGATTCAACCCAGGTGCCTATCAACTCTGGATTGAGTAAAGAAAATATGGTACATATACACCATGGAATACTATGCAGCCATAGAAAAGAACAAAATCAAGTCCTTTGTGGCAACATGGGATGAAGGTGGAGGCCATTATCCTAAGCAAACTATTGCAGAAACAGAAAACCAAATCTACATGTTGTCACTTATAAGTGGGAATACACATCAAGTACACATGGACATAAAAATGAGAGCAATAGATATTGGGAAATACAAGAGGTGAGAGGGAGGGAGGGAGGCAAAGGCTGACAAACTTTCTATTCGGTACTATGCTCACCCCCTCGGAGATAGATTCATTCACTCCAAACCTCAGCATCACACAATATACCTTTGTAACAAAATTGCATATGTACCCCTGAATCTGTAATAAAAGTCGAAGGAAAAAAAAACCCAAAAAAGTGCAAGACTTACCTACTGAGAACTAAAAACATCACTGAAAGAAATTAAAGAAGATCTACATAAACACACATTCATGAATCAAAAAGCCTAAATATTAAGATGCTTGTTATAAGTTTGTGTAATATACCTGTCATCTCAGCATCCATTTTTAGGTCTGATGTAAGTTATTTGAAACCCAGTTGTACTCCATCACTTTTGGCTTTTAAAATTTCTCCTCCCTGTGTAGTTGTTTCCAGTACAGCCTGCTTATTCTTCATCCCACTGACTCAAAACCCAACACAGCTCACAGCTGCTGGCCACAATAAATCCTAATGGTCAACACCAGAGTCACAAAAATAAGTTCCCCATTCAGCAGGTTTTTGTTAACTAATCAGTCTACAATTCCTGAGAGAAAACCTAAAGGTTAACGCCTATGGAACTTAATAAAGGTATAGTACCACCAGTCCTCCTCCCGCTTTCTCCTCTCTCACCCTCCCCACCTGCCCCCTTCTGCACTACACCCCTTGTTGGCTCCAGACGTCCCAGCACCTCATAGACACCCCTAACCTCTCTGGACCTGTGAGTAATAAATTTCTTCTGTTTCATGAACTTTGGTTTCACTTTCTCATTGTGTCTCACCTGACAGACACACTTGAACCTAATTATCCCCCCAGTCAGGGCTCTCTTAGAGGGTGGCTATCTTAGCTTATAGCCACTGTCAAGAGAGAGACCCCAAGACCAAATTAGAAAAAAATAGAACTCACAACAATGGTGCTACTCCCTGTCCTGTTTGGGGTCAGGTTCCATCTCATGCTGAGGTCCGAAAGGAGTGGATGGATGAGCAGATAGCTGAAAGAACACTGCGGGGGGCCGTAGGCAGGTGAAAGGTTGTTTTATTCAGTAACTCTCTTAGCAGCAGCTCACTCACACTAGCTCTCTCACACTGTTCGCCTTGTCTTGGCTGCTTAGCCCAGCGGCTCCTACACACAGCTGCATGGCTGGCGCTCCCTTCAGGGTCAGCAGCTTAACTCTTTCTCTCTGTGGGTACAAGTGAGCCGAGCTGTGTCCTGGCTCCCTCCTGTCCATCTGCAAAGACGGACAGCTCTGGCTCTTTCTCTCCTTCTCTGGGCACAAGCGCACCTGTACAGTGTCAGCAGGTCAGTAATACCTTTCACAGACAATAGTGGCTTAGAGCCAAATGATGAGCCTTCTTAATGTTATGGCTACATGGCTAAGATAACAAGTGGAGTTATATGCCTGCACTGTAAACTCACTGAGTCACTCTGGGTGTTTACCTCAGCCTATCCATGACCAAAGCACAGTCATGTTCTTTACACTCCCCAGATTGATCTGAAAATTTAATCAATCCCTATCAAAATCTCCAGTGTCTTTTTTTGTTGTTTTTGTTGCATAACTTGACAAGCTGATTCTAAAATCCATATGGAAAATCGATGTACACAGAATAGCCAAAACAATTTTGAAAAAAAAGAACAACATTGGAGTACTCACACCCTAAGATTTACAGTCTTACTACAAAGCTACAATAATAGAAAAAGCCAACATTGCACTGTAGTTCCTACAGAGGGGTGAAGGGAGGGAGTGGGACATGGTGTAAAGACAGTCATATAGATCAACTGAACAGAATTCAGAGTCTAGAAATAACCCTTATATTTAGGTCAATTGATTTTCAACAAGAGTACAAAGGAAATATAATGGAATAATAGTCTTCAACAAATGGTGGTGGGACAACTGGGTATCTGCCTGCAAAAGGAAGGTGGACCCCTACATCATATCATATGTAAAAGTAACTCAAAATGAATCAAAGACGTACATATAAGAACTAAAAGCATAAAACTCTTAGAAGGAAACATGCATGATCTTCATGACCTTGGATTAGACGATGACTTCATAGACATGAAACCAAAAGCACCAGCAAAAGTAGGAAAAAAATAAGCTGGACTTCTCCAAAACTTAAAAGTTTTGTGCTTCTAAGGATGCAATCAAGAAAGTGAAAAGAAGACTCACAGAGTGGAACAAACTATTGGTTAATTATGTATTTTGTAAGAATAAACTTTTATCCAAGGCCAGCCATGGTGGTTCATACCTGTAATCCTGACACTTTGGGAGGATAAGGTGGAAAGATCACTTGAGGCCAGGCATTCCAGACCAGCTTAGGCAACACAGCAAGACCCCCATCTCTACAATATATTATTTTAATAGCTGGGTGTGGTGGTGAATACCTGTAGCCCAGCTACTTGAGAGGTTGAGGTGGGTAGATTGCTTGAGCCCAGGGGTTTTAAGACTGCAGTGAGCTATGACTGTGCTACTGCATATCAGCCTCAGCAACAGTGCATGACACAGTCTCTAAAAAATAAGCCTGTGCAGACAGAGCAGTCCCAGGAGCCTGAGCTCCTACCTCATAGGCTGTAAAGAACTTTTCATTTTCTGTCCTCAGTTTGAGCTTTTGCCAGATTTCAGGACAGCAGGCCAACATTACACTGTAGTTCCTCTACAGGGGTAAAGGGAGGGAGTGGGACATGGTCTCAATTCATAATTATGCCATTTAAATGACCAAAGTTAAGGGGTCAGCTGTGAGAGGAGACTGGCATTGTGGAAAGAATACAGGCTTTGAAGTCAGATAGCCATAGGTTCAAATCCAAAGATCTAGAACTTGGTCTTGTCCCCTCTAAAATGCCTGCCTCATTGGGGAATTACAACATCTTGATAGAGATAGCATTAACAAATGATTTTTCCCTTCCGCTGTTCTCATCATTTCCTTCTGCTGGGGCTGGTGTCAGGGGCAGGGGAGCAACTGTCCCTAGCTATGTGTCAGACCAGACCAAGGACCTTCTGTAGCTGGGCAGCTGGAAGTGGATCCAGTGCAGGAGCACGTAAATCTGATTCCACTTAACCGATACATGACTCAGCTGAACTCTAGCAAAGAGACGTTTGAAGCTGCAAAAAGTGAAAAGAAACAAGATAGTATTTACTCTTCAGCAATTCCATTGTTACTAAGCCCAGGCCACTTGGCTTCACACTACACCCTGAGTGTGCCTTCCAAGGAAGACAGTCTCACATACCACGGGCAGCCACAGGAATAAAAAGCTGGCATGGGACAGAAAATTCTCATACCACAGCCAGAGTGACTTTTTTGAAACTTTTGTCAGCTCATGCCACTCCTCTGCTCAAAACCAGCCTTTCTGGCCCACTCACATTGAAATGCAAGTCCTCGCCATGGCCTATAAGGCCCACGTGATGTGGCTCCTGCGTGCTGCTCAGCCCTGCCTCAGGCCCTTTCTGTCCCTTTATGATGCCTGGCCACACTGTCCTGCAGGAGAAAAGTCTCAGCCAGTCTCATAATTGCAGACTCAAAACTTCTAGATATGATATTACCAGATAGAATTCAACATTTTATTAAAAGAACAATTTACTTCAGGTTGGGATTATCTCAAAATGTAGCTAAGGTTCAATAGAAAATCTATGAATGTATTGGACCAATGGATGTGGGATAAAACATTAGTAACTTGTTGCAAAAGCATATGTTTAACATATATCTTAAAAAATTATTGCACTTTAATTTTACTTCAAACCAACAGCTAAAACTATATTTAATGACAAAACCCTAGAGACTTTGCTATTTATATCAAGAACAAAACAAGGATGCCTGCTATCACCATCACTGCTTGACGGTGTTCAGGAAGTTGAGCAGTAATGCACTCCTGGCAATGCATTAGGACACGAAACAGAAAGGAGAGGCAAAAAATATCATCAAGATCAACAATTCGTTCGTATTATTTGCAGATGATGGTCATTTATTTGTTCATTAAACCACCAAATATACCCTTGAGCCACCTCTATGTCTCACACTGCTCAAGGACTCAGAATGCCAAACTCCCTGCCCTTGTGGATCTGACATGGCAAGGGGAAGAAAATAAATAAAAAGCAAGTTAACAATGAAGAATGTGCCATGAAGAAAAATAAACCAACTGACAGAGTGACAGAGCAGACAGGGCCATTCTACAGCAGGTGGACAGCCTACCTGAAGAGGGGATGTTTGACCAAAAGGCACAAAAGAGCAAGCCATGGAGCAAGTAGGCAGTGTTCCAGGTAGGAGAACAGTGAGGCTCAAAGCCCTGAGACCAGCAGATCATCATGCAGAAGGACTAACAAGGCAGTGTGGCCAGGCATCGTGAGGGGAAAGAAAGGGCCTGAGGCAGGGCTGAGCAGCACTCAGGAACCACATCACATGGGCCTTATAGGCCATGGCGAGGACTTGCATTTCAATGTGAGTGGGTCAGAAAGGCTGGTTTTGAGCAGAGGAGCAGAATGAGCTGACAAAAATCTCAAAAAAGTCACTCTGGCTATTGTGTGGATAATTTTCTATTAGGACTAAGAATGGCAACTGGGGTCCAGTAAGGAGTATGTTTTAAGAGCCCAGTGAGTGACAAGAATTGGGAGACAGTAACAGCATGGGGTTGTGGATTTTTAATATAAAACCAACAGACTTGAGGATGCATGGGATGTAGGATGTGAGAGAAACAAAGGAGTCAAGGATAATGTTTCGCCTTTTGGCCTGAGGAACAGGTAGTGATCATTGCAGTCAGAGAACCATGGTGGAGGAGGCCGTACGGTCAGGAGGTCTGTGCACCTTATCATGTCAAATGGCACATGATGTTAAAATAAAACGTTTTGAGTAATCAAAACGTAGATAATTGTGCTCCAGGATGGATCATACACAGAGCCACACCCATATCTGATTTACATGTTGAAATTTGAGAATTTTGAGATGATGAGACTTAGATGAGATTTTTCAACTCGATGAGACCTTGAGGAACCTTGGGATGGGATATGTGGGATAGTTGCAAATCTTCAGGAGACAGAGGGCAAATTATTGTAGGTAGAATAATGATTTCCAAAGATGGCCAGGTCCTAATCCTTGGAAACAGTATGTTAGCACAGGCGAATTAAGGTTATAGATGGAAATTCGGTTGCTAATCACCTGACCTTCAGATGGGAATATTATCCTGGTTATCCCAGGATTATCCCTTGGTTCCAATGTAATCCCAATGCCCTTAAATGTGAAGGAGGGAGGCAACATCTCTCTGTCAGTGTCAGAGAGTTGTGATGTAAGAAAGACTCCACTGGCCTTTGCTGGCTTTGAAGATGGAAAGAGGCCACCAGCCAAAGGAAGTAAGCAGCTTAGAAGGTGGAAAAGTCGAGAAAACAGATTATCCTCTTAAACTTCCAGAAAGGAAAACAGCTACGCTGACATCTTGATTTTAGCCTAGTAAAACCCAATTTGAACTTCTGACCTCCAGAATTGTAAGATAATAGGCTTTTGTCTTTAAGTCACTAGTTTGTACTACTTTGTTACAGCAGCATTAGAAACTAATACTAACGGAGGAGACCACCCCTCATATTGTCTTATGCCCAAAGAAAACTAAAAGGCAGAAATGAAATCCACAAGCAGACAGCCCAGCGCCACACCCTGGGCCTGGTAGTTAAGGATCGACCCCTGACCTAATCAGTTATGTTATCTATAGATTACAGACATTGTATAGAAAAGCACTGTGAAAATCCCTATCCTGTTTTGTTTCAATCTAATTACTGGTGCATGCACCCCCCAGTCACGTACTCCCTGCTTGCTCAATCGATCATGACCCTCTCACACGCACCCCCTTAGAGCTGTGAGCCCTTAAAAGGGACAGGAATTGCTCACTCTGGGAGCTCGGCTCTTGAGACAGGAGTCTTGCCAATGCCCCCCGCCGAATAAACCCCTTCCTTCTTTAACTCGGTGTCTGAGAAGTTTTGTCTGCGGCTCATCCTGCTACAATACAATGTTGGATTACACCGACTGATTTTAAAATACTGAACTATGCTTGCATCCCTGGAATAAACCTCACTTAGTCATGGTATATAGTTCTTTTATACATTGAATTGTGTTTGCTAATATTTTGTTAAGAATTTTTGCGTCTGTATTCGTGAGCAATATTGGTCTGTAGTTTACTTTTTTGTACTATCATTATGTCGTTTGGTAGCAGTTTAATGTTGACTTCATAAAATGGGTTGAGAAGTGTTCCCTTCTCTTCTATTTTCTGGAAAAGAATGTGTAAACTTAGTATAGAATTCTTCAAGTGTTTGGTAGAATTATCCAGTGAAACTATCTGGAGGTGGACATTTCTTTTACGTATTTTTAAACTAAAAATTTCTCTAAATTGTTACAGGACAGTTTAAGTGATCTATTTCAGATTTAGTGAGTCTGGTTAGTTTGTACTTTTCAAGGAATCGGTCCACTTCATCTAAGTTGTTGAATTTTTGTGTATAAAGTTGTATGTAGTACTCCCTTATTATCCTTTTGATGTCTTCAATGTCTGTAATGATATCCCATATCTCACTCCTGATACTGCTGATTTATCTGATTTCTTTTCTTTGTCAGTCTTACTAGAAGTTTGTCAGTATTATTGACCTTTTCAACAAATCCATTTTGGTTTCATTGACTTCTATTATTTTTTTGTTTTCAATTCCATTTATGTCTACCCTTACTTTTGTTATTCCCTTCCTTTTCCTTGCTTTGAGCTTATTTCAGTCTAGGTTCTCAAGGTAAGAGCTTATGTTGTTGATTTGAGACGTTCCTCCCTTATGTACATGTTTAGTGCCATAAATTTCCTTCTCAGCACTACCTTGGTTGTGCCTCACATTTTGATATGTTGTATTTTCAATGCTACTCAGTTCAATTTCTTTAATTGCCCTTGAGGTTTCTACTTTAGCCCATGGAATATTTAGAAGTATGTTGTTTAGTTTCCAAATACTTCGTGGTTTTCCTACTTTTTTTCTGTTATTGATTCACAATTTAAACCTATTATGGTGAAGGAACACAACCTATTTTGTTTCAGTTGTTTTAAATGTGTTGAGGTTTGCAAAATAATAAGAGCCATCTGGAACAAACCCACAGCCAACATCATACTGAATGGACAAAAGCTGGAAGCATTCCCCTTGAAAATCAACACAAGATAAGGATGACTTCTCTCACCATTCATATTCGACATAGTATTGGAAGTCCTGGCCAGAGCAATCAGGCAAGAGAAAGAAATAAAGGCATTCAAATAGGAAGAGAGGAAGTCAAGCTATCCCTGTTTGCAGACAACATGATCCTATACCTAGAAAACCCCATAGTCTGAGCCCAAAAGCTCCTTAAGCTGATAAACAACTTTAACAAAGCCTTACGATACAAAATCAATGTACAAAAATCACTAAGTGTTCCTATACACCAACAGCAGTCAAGCCAAGAGCCAAATCAGGAACTCAATCTCATTCACAATTGTCATAAAAAGAATAAAATGCCTAAGAATACAGCTAACCAGGGAAGTGAAAGATGTCACAATGAGAACTACAAGACACTGCTAAAAGAAATCAGAGGTGACACAAACAAATGGAAAAACATTCCATGCTCATGGATAGGAAGAATCGATACTGTTAAAATAGCCATTCTGCCCAAAGAAATTTATAGATTCAATGCTATTCCTAATAAACTACCAATAACATTCTTCATAGAACTAGGGAAAACTATTTTAAAATTCATATGGAACCAAAAAATAGCCCAAATAGCTGAACAATCTTAAGCAAAAAGAACAAAGCTGGAGACATCATGCCACCAGACTTGAAACTATACTTCAGGGCTACAGTAACCAAAACAGGGTGTTAATGGTATAAAAACAGACGCATAGACCAATGAAACAGAATAGAGAGCCCAGAAATAAGACCACTTACCTACAACTATATGATCTTTGACGAAGCTGACAAAACAAGCAATGGGAAAAGGAGTCCCTAATCAATAAATGGTGCCAGGATAACTGGCTAGCCATATGCAGAAGACTGAAACTTGTCCCCTTCCTTACAACATATACAAAAATTAACTCAAGGTGGATTAAAGACTTAAAGGTAAAACCCAAAACTATAAAAACCTGGAAGACAAACTAGGCAATACCATTCTGAACATAGGAATGAGCAAAAATTTCATGACAAAGATGCCAAGAGCAATTGCAACAAAAGCAAAAATTGGTAAATGGGATCTAATTAAACTAAAGAGCTTCTGCACAGTAAAAGAAATTATCAGCAAACAGACAACTTACAGAATGGAAGAAAATTTTCGCAACTATGCATCTGACAAAGGCCTAATATCTAGCATCTATAAGGAACTTAAATTTATAAGGAAAAAAAAACAAGCCCATTAAAAAGTGGACAAAATACATGAACAGACACTTTTCAAAAGAAGACATACATGTGGCCAACAAACATATGAAAAAAAAGCTCAGCATTGATTATTAGAGAAATGCAAATCAAAACCACAATGAGATATCATCTCACACCACTTAGAATGGATATTAATAAAAAGTCAAAAAATAGCAGATGCTGGCAAGGTTGTGGAGAAAAAGGAATGCTTATACACTGCTGGTGGGAGTGTAAATTAGTTCATTGTGGAAAAAAGTGTGGCAATTCCTCGAAGACCTAAAAACAGAAATACCAGTTGACTTGGCAATGCCATTACTCTATATATACCCAGAGGAATATAAATAGTTCTATCATGAAGACACATACATGCATATACAACACTATTCACAATAACAAGGACATGGAATCAACAATCCACCTAAATGCCAATCAATGGTTGACTGAATAAAGAAAATGTTGTACATTTACATATACATATACATCATGGAAAACTATGCAGCCATAAAAAAGAATGAGACAATGTCCTTTGCAGGAACACGGATGGAGCTGGAGGCCATTATCCTTAGCAAATTAACACAGGGAAAGAAAACTAAATACCACACATTCTCACTTATAAGTGGGAGCTAAATTATGAGAACACATAGATACGTAGAGGGGAACAATAGACACTGGGACCTATCTGAACGTGAAGGGTGGGAGGAGGGAGAGGATCAGGAAAAATAACTAATGGGTACTAGGCTTAATACTTGGGTGATGAAATAATCTGACACAAGTTTACCTATGTAACAAACCTGCACATGTACCCCTGAACTTAGAATAAAAATTTAAAAAAAGAAAAGAAAAGGAAATAAATGTGTTGAGGTTTGTTTTATGGCCCAGGATATATCTATCTTGATAAATATTCCATGGGCACTTGAAAAGAGTGTGTAATCTACTGTTGTTGGGTAAAGTGCTCTATAAATGTCAATTAGATTCTGTTGGTTGATGATGATGTTGAATTCTCCCATATCCTTGCTAATTTTCTGTCTAATTGTTCTATGAATTGTAAATTCTCTAAATATTTTTGTAGATTTGTCTATTTCTCTTTTGACGTTTGTTTTTTTTTGTCTTGTTTTGCTTTTTGACAGAGTCTCAGTCTGTCACCCAGGCTGGAGTGCAATAGCACAATCTCAGCCCACTGCAGCCTTCACCTCCCAGCTCAAATGATCTTCCTGCCTCAGCCTCCGAAGTAGCTAGGACCACGGGCATGTGCTAGCACACCCGGCTAATTTTTCTATTTTTTGTAGAGACGGGGTTTCACCATGTTGCCCAGGCTGGTCTTGAATTCCTGGGCTCAAGCAATCCACCAATCTTTGTCTCCCAACATGCTGGAATTATAGGCATGAGCCATCATACGTGGCCTCTCCTTTCAGCTCTATCAGTTTTTGCTGTATTGGTCCATACACATATAAGATTTTTACATGTTCTTGGTTCATTGACTCTTTAATCATTTGTAATGATCATCTGCCATCACTTCTTGGCCTTTTGACTAAGATCAAGTGTAATGATCCTCTGTCCCCAGCAATGTTCTTTGCCTTGAAGTCTACCTTATCTGATAATAGAGCTGCAGCTACTTCATTTCAATTAATGTTTGCATGGTACAACTTTTCCCATTCTTTTACTTTCAGTATACATATGCTATCATATTAAAAGTGAATTTCTTGTACCTGGATATAGTTGGAACATTTAAAAAATTCAGCCTGCCAGTCTTCACCTTTTAATTGGTATATTTAGATCATTCACTTTGAATGTAATTAGTGATACATTAGTCTTAAGTCTACCACTTTATTTTTTTGTTTTCTGGTTGTTCCCTCTGCTTTTAATTTCCTGGTTTGTTTTTTGTTCTTGCCTTTGTGCGAGGCTTGCATTTTTATTTACCTTCTAGAGTTTTTTATTTTCTTATGGCATTTTTGAATGTATCTTTTGTATCATCTTTTTTAAGCAGTTGCTCAAGGTGTTTTAGTATTAATACATAACACCACAGTCTATGTTCAGTTCAAGTGCACTATTAGGTTTTCAACGTTCATTTTAAACAATTGTGTTGTGAGTATACACATAAGGTTTTTGGATTGGAATCAGATTTCTTATTATTTATATTATAGAAAATAATGAGCATATACTTCTGCGTCCCTGGGACAATGTGATGAGATCCAGGTCAAATGTCCTATACATACAAAATCTGTATTGTAAGTGAGGGACAGAGAAAAGTCCATTTTAGCCATTTATGTTCAAGAGAAAGAAACAACCACCTCCCTCTCCCCTTCTGAAAGATTCTTCTTAGAAATGTCTTACTCTAACACTTTGGATTAAATACATATCTCTAGAAGTTAAATAAGCTCAGTGTGTTAGCCCAGTTTACAAATGTCTCTCTGTCCTGGGTTTCATCCCTTTTGAAATTTCAATGCCTAGGAAAATAATGTTATAACATTATCTAGGTGCCTATCCTGGATGGTAACTGTTTGACTCTTGGGGAGATAAGAGAAGGCCTATTGGATGGAAGCTATTAGCTCCGACATTAGGGCAACAAATGACTGCAGACTTAATCCTAATGATATGTGAAAAGTAACATGTTTCTAGGAGAAGTAAAAACATTTTCTATCTTTGTTGAGTATTAATTTCTGAGTCCCTGGTGTTTGAGGTTTTTACAGGAATGCTGAGAATCCAGGCATGATTTCTTTTCCCACAAAACTTTGCCTCCCTTTAAGTTTCTTTACTCTTCTCCCATATATAATTGTCTTCACTATTTCTTCTAACATCACTGAGAAACGCATCAGAAAATAGCAACTTTTGCTTCAACCTTCAAACATAACCTAGCAAACTCAAGAGCAAAAGGAAAATCTACTGTATTTACTTGAACTTTTTACCGTTTCTGGGTTTTTTCTTCCTTTTTTTTTTTTTTTTTTTTGAGACAAAGTCTCACTCTGTTGCATAGAATGGAGTGCAGTGATGCAATCACAGCTCGTTGCAGACTTGACCTCCCAGGCTCAGGTGATACTCCCACCTCAGCCTCCCGAGTAGTTGGGACTCAGGTATGCACCACCGTACCCAGCAAATTTTTGTATTTTTTGTAGAAACAGGGTTTCACCATGTTGCCCAAGCTGGTCTCAAACTCCTAGGCTCAAGTTATCCACCTGCCTCAGCCTCCCAAAGTGCTAGGATTACAGGCGTGAGCCACCATACCTGGCCTCTTTCTTCCTTTTTGATGCTCCGAGATTCCTTGTTTTCTTTTTTTGTGACAGCCGTATAATTCATATAACATACAATTTGCCCACAGTGTACAATTCAGTGTTTTTTAGTATATTCACAGAGTTTTACAACCATCATCACAATCCATTTTAGAACATTTTAATCACTGCAAAAAGAAATTCCACACCCTTTAGCTATCACCCCCCAATCCTAGGCAACCATTAGTCTACTTTCTCTGTAGAGTTGCCTATTCTGAACATTTTATATAAATGGAACATAGCAATATGTGGTGTTTTGTTACTAGCTTCTTTCATTTAACATAATATTTTCAAAATGCATCCATGTTCCATTATGTGGATATGCCATATTTAATTTATGCATCAGTTAGTGGACATTTAGGTTGTTTCTACTTTTAGGCTATTATGAATAATGCTACTATGAACATTCATTTACAAATTTTGTGTAGACATATATTTTCTTTTTTTTTTGAGTACATAGGAGTGAAATTGTTGGGTCATATCATAACTCAATGTTTAACATTTTAAAGAACTGTTAAACAGTTTTTTGAAGCAGCTGTATCATTTTACATTCCCACCACCACTGTATAAGGATTCTAATTGCTTCACATCCTTGCCAACACTTATTATTTGTCTATTTCCGTAATAGCCATCCTTGTGGGTGTGGAACAGTATCTCATTGCCATTTTGAATTGCATTTCCCTAATGGCTAATAATGTTGAACCTCTTTTCATCTGTTTATTTGCATATGTTCTTTGGAGAAACGTCTATTCAGATCATTTGCCCATTAAAAAAAATATGATTGTAAGAGTTTTTTTATATATTATCAAGTCCCTTATCAAATATATGATTTGAAAATATTTTTCCCCTTATGTGGGCTAATGTTTTCACTTTCTTCATGGCATCCTTTGAAGTACAAAAGTTTTACATTTTGATGAAATACAATTTATCTATTTTTCTCTTTGGTTGCTGTGCTTTTGGTGTCATATTTAAGAGACCATTGCCAAACCTAAGGTCACAAGGATTTACTCATCTGTGTTTTTTTCTAAGAGTTTTAGTCAACAAAAATAAGCAATTGAGAAAGGATTCCCTATTTAAAAATAAATCGTGCTGGGATAGCTGGCTAGCCATATGCAGAAGAATGAAACTAGACCTCCACCTTTCACCATGTACAAAAATTAACTCAAGATGGATTAAAGATTTAAACTTAAGACCTTAAACTATAAGAATCCTAGAAGAAAACCAAGAATACACAATTCTGGACATCAGCCTTGGGGAAAAAATTATGACTAACTCTTCAAAAGCAGTTGCAACAAAAACAAAAAAATTGACAAGTGAGACCAAATTAAAGTGAGGAGCTTCTGTACAGCAAAAGAAACTAGCAACAGAGTAAACAGACAAACTACAGAATGGAAGAAAATATTCAAAAAGTATGCATCTGACAAAAGTCTAACAAACAGAATCTATAAGGAACTCAGTTCAACAAGCAAATAATAATAATTATAACCCCATTAAAAAGTGGACAAAAGACAGGAACAATACTTGTTAAAAGAAGATGAGTAAGCGGCCAAGAAAATTGTTGAAAAATGCTCAACATCACAAAGCATCAGAGAAATGCAAATCAAAACCACAAGTAGATACCATCTCATACCAGTTAGAATGGCTATTATTAAAATTCAAAAAACAATAGATGCTGGCAGGCTGCAGAGAAAAGAGAACACTTATATACTGTTGGTGGGAATGTAAATTTGTTCAGCCACTATGGAAAACAGTTTGATTTCTCAAAGAACTTAAAACATAACTACCATTTGACCCAGCAATCCCATTACTGGTATATACTCAAAAAAATAATAAATTGTTCTATCAAAAAGATTCATGTACTCTTGTTCATCACACCACTATTCACAATAGCAAGGACATGGAATTAACCTAGTTCCCATCAGTGGTGGATTGGATCAAGAAAATGTGGTACATATACACTATGGAATACTGTGCAGTCATCAAAGAATGAAATCATGTCTTTTGCAGAAACATGGATGCAGCTAGTGGCCATTTTCCTAAGCGAATTAACACAGGAACAAAAAATCAAATAACACATGTTCTCACTTATAAGTGGGAGCTAAAAATTGGGTACTCATGGATATAGAGATGGCAACAATAGACACTGGAGACTACTAGAAGGCAGAGGAAGGGAGAGGGGTAAGGGTTGAAAAACTAGTTATTGGGTACTGTGCTCATTACCTGGCTGATGGGATCAATCACACCCCAAACCTCGGCATCATGCAATATACCCATGTAACAAACCTGCACATGTACTCACTGAATCGAAAAGAAAATTTGATACTGTTTTTAAAAAGAGTTTTATAGTTTTACCTCTTAAATGTAGGTCTTTGATCCTGTTTGAGTTAATTTTTGTACTTGAAATAAGGTAGGGGGTCAAGATTCCTTCTTATATCATTTCCTTTTGGTTTCAAGAACTTCTTTCAGCCATTCTTTTAAGATACTTCTGAAGGCAATAAATTATCTTAGTTTTTCTGCATCTGAGAATGTATTGACTTACCCAGCATTTGTAAAGGATATGTTCACAGAATTCTGGGTTGACAGTTCTTTACTTTTAGCATTTGAAAAATATTTTGCCACTTTCTCTGGCCTCTGTGGTTCTCAATAAGAAATTCCCTGTCATTTGAATTGTTTTTCCTTTATAGGCAAGGTGTCGTTATTTTCTCACCGATATCATGATTTTTAAAATCTATCTTTCATGTTCAAAATCTTGATTGTGATGTTCTTGATGTAGCTTTCTTTGGGCTTATCCTGTTTGAAGTTTGCTCAGCTTTTTTTTTTTTTTTTTTTTTTTTTTTTTTTGAGATGGAATCTCATTCTGTCCCCCAGGCTCGAGTACAGTGGCATGATCTTGGCTCACTGCAACCTCTGCCTCCCACGTTCAAGTGATTCTCCTGCCTCAGTCTCTTGAGTAGCTGGGATTACAGGCACATGCCACCACACCCAGCTAATTTTTGTATTTGTGTAGAGATGGGGTTCACCATGTTGGCCAGGCTGGTCTTGAACTCCTGACTTCAAATGCTCAGCTTCTTGCATCTGTAGATTTATATCTTTTGCTAAATTTGGGCTATTTCTAGCCATTATTTCATTGAAAACTTTTTCAGCCCCATGCTTTTCTTCATCTCCTTCTGCAACTCCAGTGACACAAATGTTTGCTCTTTTCTTATAGTTCTGCAGGTCCCTGAGGCACTGTTCTTTTTCTTTCTTTTATAAGCCTGTTTTTAATCTTTATTGTTCAAGTTGGATAATTGCTATTGATCTATTTGAAATTCAATATTTTCCCCTCCCCTCTCCATTGTTCCACTGAGCCTATTTGGGGAGATTTCTATTTCAGTTATAAGTTTTCAGTTCTAAAATTTCCATTTTATCCTTATTTATATCTTCAGTTTCTTTGCTGGAAATTTCTATTTATTTGCTGAGACTTCTTATTTTTACATGTGTTCTAAGTATGTTCATAATTGCTAACTGAAGTATTTTTATGATGGCTCCACTAAAATTCCTGTCAGATAATTCTAAAATGTGTGTTGTATCAGTATCAGTATTTGTTACCTATCTTTTTTTTATTTAAGTTAAGATTTTACTGGTTATTGGTTTGATAAGTTCTAGGCTGCCTCCTTCCTGGTCCTTAAGCTAGAAGGAGTGATATGGTTTGGCTGTGTCTCCACCCAAATCTCATCTTGATTTGTAGTTCCCATAATCCCCACATGTTGGGGGAGAGACCCAACAGGAGATAATTGAATCATGAGCATGGTTCCCCCATGCTATTCGCAGGATGATCAGTAATTTCTCACGAGATTTGATGGTTTTATAAGGGGTATCCCCCTTCACTCAGCTCTCATTCTTCTCCTTCCTGCCACCATGTGAAGAAGGACATGTTTGCTTTCCCTTCTGCCATGATTGCAAGTTTCCTGAGGCCTCCCCAGCCCTACAGAATTGTGAGTCAATTAAACCTCTTTCTTTTATAAATTACCCAGTCTCGAGTATGTCCTCATAGCAGAATGAGAATGAACTAATACAGGGAATAAGCTACTCTTGGAGCTTCTTTTGTCTGTATTCATTGGTGTCTCCAGGCTGCAGCCTTCTCTAGCATCCACTCCAGGTACGTAAGACAAAACAAAACAAAACAAAACACACACACACACACACACACACGGAATTCATGATCCTGTTGCTCCTAAGTTCCTGAGTCCCTCTCTGGTCTGCCTTCTTCTCACCACCTTTTAACATCTTTTAATTTTGTTTCATATATAATGCCCATAGTTTTTAGCTGTACTTAGCAGGACAAACAGGGAGAGGTGTATTTATTCCATCTTGTCTGTTTTTTTACTTAACATTGTTAAGTATTTTAATGTTCCCAAGGTTGGGACATATCTTAGAGTTGCTGTGTACATATAATGCGGAGTCTCCTTTTATGAGCTCTGTAGCACACCTTATCATCATGATTGTTTACAAAGGGACTTCACCATTACCTTCCATGTTGGTTTTCTATGGCTGCTATAACAGGTTACCAAAAGCTTGGTGGCTTAAAACAACACAAACATATTATCCTGCAGTTCTTGAGGCTAGGAGTCCAACATGGGCTAAAAGTAAGAGGGCTCTGTTCCTCTCTGTAGGTTCAAGGGGAAAACCTGTCCTTTCCCTTTCCAGCTTCTGGAGGTTGCCTGCCTTCTTTGACTCATGACCTTCTTCATCTGTCTTCAAAGCCAGCAAGAGCAGGTTGAGGTCTCATATTGCGCCACTCTGATCTCCTCTTCTGCCTCTCTATTCTACTTTAAGGACCCCTGTGAGTATAATGGCCCCAGCTGGATGATACAGGATAATCTCCCCTTCATAATGCCAGCTGATGAGTAAACTCACTTTTGCCTGCAACAAATGTAATCCCTTTGCTATGTAACCTAACATATTCATATTCATAGGTTATGATGTGGATGTCTTTGATGGGTCATTATTCTGCCCCCCACATTGCCTGCTTTAATACAAGTAAACACACTTGGTGGATGTCAGCTTTGACGTCAATACTACTGCTACTAATAAGAATAACAAGGAATTATTATCATAAAAACTCCAAGAAGCAGTTATTATTTCCATCACCTTCCTTTACAAGGAAAATTGAGGTCCCAGAAGATTTAGTATTTTGTCCCAAGTCACAAGACTATTGCTATGAGGTGTCCCAGAGCAGGGTTGGGGCAACAGGACTAGATGTCTGAAACAAACATCTTTCCAGCCAGAGGAGCTACCTGTGTAAAGGTAGCCCCTTCTGTACCAGAAAAGGCCCAGTCCTTGGAGCAACAGGCCTGGTTCAAATCCTCATCTCCCTGCTCACTGCACCGTGGTCTGGGAAAATTATTTGAACTTGCCTTGCTCCAGTTTCCTCCTCCTCCTCTGTTCAGGAGAGGACATGCCAGGGCCTAGGAAACTGTATGTGGAGAAGGCAGAGGCAGGGACATGTCCCATGTCTGCACCAGTGTCCTGGCTCCTTGGCTATCAGGTCCACACCTGCCTTGCCCTGCCTGGCCTTGCCCTGCCCTGCCCTGGAGAGAGAATGTGCCCTAAACTCCAGGACCCTGTGTCAGCAGGGCTGGTGGACTGGGTAGCCCCTGACCCAAAGCATCTGTGAAGTATGCAGCAGACTCCATAAGGTGAGAAGGGCCAGCACAGGGCTCCCTCACCATCTGCACCAGAGTATAACATCCCTCCCTTGGGAGTCCAGGCCCCCAAAGTCTCAGCCCTAGCTCCAGCTCCAAGAGGAAAAAATGGGCTGAGAAATGCACTGGGAGATCCCTGGCCTGGCTCTCCTGGGAGAACGAAAAAGGCTGCAAGTCACAAGGTGCCTCTGAGAAGTCCAGTCTGCCGCTGTGGAGGCACGGGGATCTGCATGTGCTTCTGCTGTTGCTAACGATCCTTACAATAACTCATGAAGAACCTGGGGTTCCCCCAGCCTCTATACATAAGTCTCCCCTGAGCCTCCCCAGCCCTAATGCAGGGATGGAGATGACAGATTCACAGAGGGACTTGGCCAAGGTCACACAGCTCACATGCAGAGGCAGAGCTAGAATCTGAGCCTTGGGGGTTATAAACAACATTTTGCTAAAACTTAGGCTTTGGGAGAATGGAGTGGGGCCCTGCAAAGCTGTGCCCACAGGTTGTTATGGCTGGTGGGTGGGCCAGCCCTTCCCTCTGTGGTAAACAGGGAAGGCGCATGGGGTGGAGGTGGGGGTGGGGGTCGGGGTGGAGGTGCAGGTGGGGGTCGGGGTGGGGGTGTAGTGCTTGGGTAGGTTTGAGGTGGAGAATGAAGCAGGAAATAAATGAGGGGAGGGAGCAGGGGACAGGAAAGGGATGGAGGACAAGGTGGGGTGACCATCCACGGCCCCCCAGTGCCCAGGCCCCGCTCAAGCCTGGGGTAAAGAATGAGCCTTGGCCTTTGGGGGCCTCACTTGTATCAGTAGATGGGATCAGAGGCCCCATCTGGTCAGGCACTACCCACAACGTGCTGTGACACCTTCTGTCAATCACCTGCCGCCCAGGCTTCAGTCTGCTCCTCAGTTAAATAAAGGATGTGGCCATAAAAGATCTCGAAGGCAGTCCCCTGCCCTGACAGGCAGAGGGCTCTGGGTGGCCTCTGTCAGACGGCAGGTTGGGGACTTCCTCATTCATTTGTTCAGCAAATATTTACCAAGCACCTACTGTGTGCCAGGCAGCAGGGTACAGCTGGGCTTTCTATCTCTGCTTATACCGAGGAGACTCCAGGTGCAGGGGTGTGTGCAGCTTGTTAGGCTGTGATTTCCTCAGAGTCTGACATGCACAGAGGTGAAACAAGCCACTGCTCACACCGACCACACATTTTAAAAGCCAGCCCAGCACTGAGGCTTACCACCACCCCCCGGGGGGAAGTGCCAGCCTGGGCAGGGCTCCTGTGGCTGGGGGCAGCCTGGCTTTGCCCACCCAGCCCCAGCAGTCAGCAGGATATGGGCAGATCCAGGAAGACCTGCAGGATGATGGAATCTGCAGATTCAGATGGCCAAAGCCAAGCTGACCACAGATAACAGAATGGATGGGCCAGGAAGATGCATTTGACCCTGTTGGGGCTCAGAAAACAATACCCTGAAGCATGGGGCTTTGGCATGCTGAGAACTTTGAACTGAAGGAAACTGGAAGGTCACAGACACAAGTTCTTTCTGATCTTCTCCTGCCCTCCCATCTCCTCCTCTTTCTTCCCTGAAGCAAGTCATAGGAACCAGAATTCAGCTTCCCCAGGACGCAGCCTAGAAACTATAACCCCTCTCCCCCAAAGCAAGCCATAAAACCTAGAAAGGTCATTCTCTCCCTTCTCCTGTCTCCCTCATTCCAGAATAGTCCTGCCCTATACCTAGGAGCCAAAATGAGTGATTGAAGCATAAGTCTCAGATCACTGAAGTTTATGGAGCCAGCTTGGGGGACGCACCTGGGAAAAACACGAGTCATAGATGCATCTGTGGCTCTTTCTTCCAAAGACGTTCTCAGGAGGTTTTGTATTTATACATTTTCCTTAAAAAGTGTGGGGGCGGATGGCAGTGAGCTGAATGATTACATACTTGTGTATGTGCCCAGTAAATCTACATTTTATGTAAGATAAAGTGAATATTGGAAGAAAATGGGAATAGAGGAAGCATATGTCTCAGGGAGGGGTGAAGGGATGATCAATCTCATTTTATCTTTGTTCTGTACCTGGGAAGATAAGCAAGTAATCAACATTATCAATGTGGAGCCTTTTGAAAGGGCTGGTTTCTGTTTACTCCTTAGAGAAGAAAGTTTAATGATAGCTAGCAAGGAAGGGGATAAAAAATTGAGGCGAGTCTGACCTCCCATCCCGTAATAAGGCATGCCTGACTTCCCATCCTGTCATCGTCATGAAAGCAGCTTTCAAGGATTCTCTCAAGTCCCCTTGGCCAAGAGAGGGCCCGTTCAGTCATTTAGGGGCTGAGAATTTTATTTTTATTTCTCAAAAAAAGGCTGCACAGAGAGGCTAAGAATCTGAACACACAGGCCTGTGGGGTTCCCCACTCTGCCTATTATTATTACCAGAAAGGGGTCCCAGTCCAGACCGCAAAAGAAGGTCCTTGGATCTCAGGCAAGAAAGAGTTTGGGGCAAATCCATAAAGTGAAAGCAAGTTTTTTAGAGAAGTAAAAAAGCAAAAGAATGGCTACTCCATAGGCAGAGCAGTGGCATGGGCTGCTTGACTGAATATTTTTATAGTTATTTCTTGATTATATGCTAAACAAGGGGTGGGTTATTCTCATCCTGTGATTAAGAATGCCTGACCTTCTGGGAATGCAGCCCAGCAGGTCTCAGCCTTATTTTACCTAGCCCCTATTCAAGATGGAGTCACTCTGGTTCCAACACCTCTGACACTACCATTAAATCATACCCTTTGTCCAACCACATTTCATACAGTTGTCCGTTCTTCCTCAAATCTAAGCATAGAGACAAACAGTTTGCCCTGGGTGTTTGCGTCTTCATTTCCGAAAGCTCCCAAGTCACATAAGAATTTGATTACATAAATTTGTTGTTTTTTTCTTGTTAACATGTCTTTTGCTATAGGAGGGTTGGCAGTGACCCATATTGTTAGTGGTGGAAGGTATCTGAGTTACTGGCAGTGAATCCATACACGTCTGGAGCAACTTCCCTTCTTGCCTCCCCAGAGAAAGAATTTGACAGAGGGGCATAAGGCAGAAAGACAGAGGCGAGTTTCAGAGCAGGAGTGGAAGTTTATTAAAAAGCTTTACAGCAGAAAAGAAAGGAGAGTCCCAAGCTGGTGACTTGAGGAACAAGTGCAGTGTTTAACCTAGCTCCTAGGACTTTATAGGCTGGCCCCTTATCCATGATTCTTCCCTTAGGGTGGGTTGCCCGCATGTACAGCATCCCCCTTATGCTTGGGAGGTGAGCACACACACTGTGTTTGGGAAGTTGTACACGTGTCTATCTGAGGCTTTCTTCCCAGAGGCAATGTGATAATTGCTTAATTATCACCTGACATTCCTAGTGGGTGGGGGAAGAGCCCTCTCCTGCCCCACTCATGCCTGTCTACCTACTGTAACATTATGATGGGTCACATAAGGTTTCTGCCCCTACAATTCCAGCAGAAATAAAGACAAAGGGGCAGTGTGAAGCGGACACGCAAAGCGTGAGGTTCGGAGTGGAAGTGTAACAGGTGAAAGAAAGAGAAGAGCTCTCTCTGCTGCAGAGAGAGGGGTCCTGGAGAAATAAGTTGCTGGTTCCATGGTGGAATGCAGCAGGTTTTTTAGATGAGCTTGAGGAGGTGGTGTCTGATTTAATAGGGCATGAAAGATTGGTCAGACCAGGTGTTCTATTTGCATAGCATGCAAAAATCTGGCCACACACCCCCCCCCCCCCCCCCGAATCTTTTGTTACACAGGTGGGTTCTCTGCATCTGGTGCCATGTTGCCTGCTTACTTACTGTACACGTGGTGACAAACAAAAGGGAAGATGGAGCCTCTATGTTGAACATACCTGGCTTCCAGGTAGCCCTTTTCTATTCGCACAACTGCAGCATTCACTCCTGCATGCTTATCTATGTCTGCAGCTCAATTTTTCTGGCTGCTTTTTGTTAGAAAAGAAATTATGGGCCAGATGTGGTGGCTCACATCTGTAATCCCAGCATTTTGGGAAGCTGAGGCGGGTGGATGGCTTGAGGTCAGGAGTTCTAAACCAGACTGGCCAACATGGCAAAACCCCGTTTCTACTAAAAATACAAAAATCAGCCAGGCATGGTGGTGCGCACCTGTAATCCCAGCTACTCGGGAGGCTGAGGCATGAGAATCACTTGAACCTGGGAGGCATAGGTGGAGGTTGCAGTGAGCCAAGGTTATACCACTGCACTCTAGCCTGGGCAACAGAATGAGACTCGCCTCAAAAAAAGAAAAAAGAAAAAAAGAAAAAAGAAAAAAAGAAAAAAGAAAATAAATTATTTTAGGGCTGCTTTTTGTTAAAAGGGAGGCCTTGCTGAGAACTCTGTTGCCCTTACTATCTACCTAAATAATTTCTTTCTAGCTCCTGTATCAAAATCTCAGTTCATGGGCCTAGGAGTTTCCCTCAGAGGGGGCCCAAGAAAACAAACGGTCTGGCCATGAAAAATCAAAAAGACCCCGGCCTTCTGGCAGCATGCGAGGCCCAGTTTAGCCCTACCTAAGACAGGGCATTGCTAGGGCCACCCTGGCCTCAGGGTCCAGGGCTGTGGAAGGAGGGTGGTAGTGGTGAAGGCTGTTGGTGGAATTGTAACCACCCAATGGGTTCTTCCTGCCCACTGAACAGAAAAAACCCGTTCACTGAGACCACGGCATTGCAATAAAGAAAGAGTTTAATAGACACGAGGTTGTCCACACCACATGGGACATGGAGTTATTAATCAAATAGATCTCCTTGAAAACTCCAAGGCTAGGGTTTTAAAAAAATAGTTCGGTGGGCCAGGAAGACCATTTCTGGGTAGGGCCACAGGACCAGCTGGTGGGAGTCAGTGGGGGTCAGAGATGCAAGAACCTGAAAAGACATATCAAAAAGCCAATCTTAGGTTCTACAACAGTGGTGTTATCTGCTGGAGTAATTGGGGGAGTTGCGAATCTTGTGACCTCCGGAATAATGGCTGCAATGGCTAATGTCTACACCCTAGAAGAATTCAGTCTCCTCACATCCTCCTAATCTGGTGGCCTTTCATTAGCTTTAGGTTTAGTTTTGGGGAAGGGCTATTATCATTTAAACTACAAATGTCTCCCAAAGTTAGCTTGGCCTATGCCTAGAAATCACTCAGGGCTGTTTGAAGGTTAAAGGCAAGATGGAAGTCGATTAGATCACATCTCTTTCACTGTCATAATTTTCTCACTCTTAAAATTTTTGCAAAGGCAATTTCAGGGTTAGAGTCCCCCAGCGACACCTCTCTGTCACTCCCAGGGTCCCAGGTCCTGCAGAGTCACGAAAACCAGTCTGTGACATGACATGTCCCTTTGCCCAAGGGAGGGCTGCTTGGAGCTGCACACTGTGCTGAGTAAAAGAGCAAGGGTGTCCAGGGGAAGTGATGAGGCTGCAGCTCCAGCTCACCCTACCCTTCCTGGGCTTCATGTCCACCTCAGAAAGGCCCAGCTTTAAGGGCATCAGCAGTAGTTGCATGGGTTGAAAGCATACAGCCTGGGCCAACTTGCACACTGGGCATTGGGGAAGGGACATTGGCTCTGTGATCCCAATTCTCCCATCTGCACCCCCTCCATTGGCTGCAGAACAGAGTTTCTTTCAGCATCTGGGAGACAATCTGTGGGTCCCAGGGGGTTAGACACCCTATTAACCCAGGACAATGTCCTCTCACAGCAGAGCCCTTGCCATCCTCAAGAACACCCTCAGATGACACAGAGTCCTCAAAGCCTGAGCCATGGGCGTGTTAGATATCATGTTCTTGGGCTCCACTCCAGACTCAACGCATCGGAAACTCTGGGGTTGCTTAAGTTTGTGTTAAAGGATACTTTTCAACAAAAAGTAAAATTATGATTCTAAGGCAGTTATAAAATCAACATTGTTAAAGGCTTCATTCAACTCGTTATTAGTGAGAAAAGTGAAGATAGCAAAGTCACCTGGTGTCCATCAAGCAGACCATCTGGAGGCAAAACTCTTTAAGGATCTTAGAAGTAATTCGACTTTCTTATTTTCTAAAGCCAGCATCTGACACCAGGCTTCTTTCTAAAAAATGTATAAGTAACTAGGATTTCTAATGCATCTCCGGAATGCATGTATGTTGAAACTCATTGTGCAATGCTTGCCGACATCAAGGCACCAAATTACCTATGTGGTTAATATGGTCCAAATTACCCTTAAGCTCCCGCTTTAAGGTCCATAAATACCCCTAAGGAAAATCCACCTTGGCACACTCAGTCTTGTCTTGCTGAAGTGCCCTGCTGTACACTGCTGCAGTGTTCTTTCTGTTTAATAAGACTTTCCTCTTCAAACCTATTCTGCTGTCGGTACAGTCTTTTACCATGTGTGAGCCAATCACTCTCCACTGCCAGGGCTCTGACACCTTGCCTGGCAGAAACCTATAGGATGTTTCAACATGTTCAAGGGAGAATCCAAAGAATAGGCACGTTTATATATAAGGAATATTAAAATGAACTTACAAGTGGATCCCAAACTGGTTTCTCCACATTGGCAGGGTCATCCCTTCACCAGAGAGAATGTATTTGCATGTCCGTAAACAAGACTTATTTTGTTTGCTGTCAGTCATTTACAACTTATAGATTTGTAAAACAGCACACAGTGAGATACCCCCAAAGCGTGTGATCTAAACAATTCATAGTGTTCCATTAAATCACACATTTTCCCCTCAAGAATCTCCAGCTGAAATGATCCAACAGGATTTGGTCAGTCTGTGGCCTGGCCAGCTGGGGGCCACACCCTGACGGAGGCCCATAGCTCTTGATGAGTGGGAGAGGACGGGGGACGCTTGGAAAGAACCTAGGGTTCCCACAGTGAGGATCAGCATGGCTTTGTATAACCCATCTCTGAGTGCCTCAGAACCCACTAGGAATAAGCAATTTACTGTTATTGAAGTCTGTGAAATAATTCATTCCTAAATAAATTTGCTAGGGAATTGTGGACTGTAATTACTGACAGACATTGCCAGACATTGAAGGTCTATCAAGCAAAAACCAAACAGAACCGACTAGAATTGCAGGCGGATGCAAGACAGGTGAAGCGGCAGGAGGAGGCTGCGTGGGACACAGCTGGGTGGTTTGCACGCTGTGTCCTTATCCTGGATTGTCTTCTTCCAAGGCCCTGGCCTAAACGAGCTCCAGGTGTGGAAGACAGAGGATGATGAAGGAGCTGGCTGAGGTGGCCCCTAAATTCAGATCCCCCTCCCCAAGGTGGTTCCTGAGGGGCACGGGGCCTACTGGAGTTCAGCGGGACTTCAAAGCAGACAGACCTGGAGTCCCTGTCCTGGCCCTGCCATGTCCCCAAGTCAGTGACCCCAGGGTGAGCCTTGCATCCCCTAGGCCCTCACCACATGTGCTAATAGCGTTGGAAATAGTGACTTGAAGCCCCAGCTCTGTGCTGGCTCAAGAGGCACTCAGTTCCTTCCTCCCACCAGTGTGATGATACCTCTGAGTTGCCAGAGGAGCACTGGGCAGACTGGCTCGCTGCAGCCTGCAGGAGGTGGGCAAATATCAGAAGGTCCTGTGTTGGGGCTCGGGCTCCCCAATATCCAGGATCTCAAAAAGGTCTGGGTGGGGTTTGCTTCACTCTTGAGTGTGGCCTCACCCCTCAGGCCCTGGTTACAGCATGGCTGGCAACTCTTTTGCCTATTATAGTGGATTCTGACCCAGTCTTTCTGCCATCTGCCCCTTCTCCCTCCACTCCACACACAACCCCTGTCAGCTAGACCAGTAACACTGGGCTGTAGGGTCTGTGCAGGCAACAAGATATAAATCCACACATTTATAACCAACTTAAACATGGAGGAAAGGTCACATACTTCGTCCTTGGGAATGTTGGCACCTAATGCCCTGGTGGGCAGAGAGCACATTCTCCCTGCATGTTTGCTGATCAAATGCCCTTAGCAATAAACATATGCTCACAGGCTGGCAGGGAAAATGGATGTGAAATAAATCATTGCAAATGACTAAGTAAACAATTGACAACATGATAAGGACGACGAAGGAAAAATCTAGTATTCTATGGGAGTCATGGTCTGAGCTGAGCAGGTGGTGGGTAGTCAGGCAGGCTTCCCTGAGGAAAGAGACCTACACTGAAACCTGAAGGATGAGAAAGAGTTGGCTGGGGGAAGAGCAGAAGAAAGAGTTCCATGTGGAGGGACAACGTGTAGGCCCTGTAGTACAGCTCCACCATAGCTACTGCTCAGCTTGGATCCCCTCCGTGACTCCCGGGGACGCTGCCCAGCAAAGCCCACACTCCTCTCCTGGGGCCCCACGCTAAGGCCAAGCCCTTCTGTCAGATTTCTCACTTGCTGCTCTCCTTGAGCACTCAGGACCCAGCCAGATGCACCATTCTTGCCCCCAGAGCCTGTCCTGTATTCTCAGCTTTGTGCTTTGCCTGGTGCTGCAGTTCTCCTGGAAATGCCCTTTTGCCTCCTCTCCACCTGCTAAAATCCTCCCCTTGGTTCCAGTTCTGGATGAGATGGAACAAGCACATCCTGACCTGTCTATCCCACCGAAGGCAGCTGTAACCCTGGGCAGCATGCATGGAGCAGCCATCTGAAGACTTGGAAAATAAATAGCAGCAGATGCATTTGGAAGAAAACCAAAGACTGAAGTATCTCAGCACAAGCAGTGAGTTTACCACTCTTGTTCCTCTGAGATTCCTCTGCCTGGGCTCAAGGAACCCCAAAACCTGGATGTGGATTCAGGTAGGGATCTATCAAGCAGTTTGATTCCAGTCAATCTCATCAGAGAATCCTTACCAAGGGCATCCGCATCTGTGACACCAGCTGCCCATCAGCGGCCTCAATTTGTTTCCACAGTTTGCTGCTCCAAAGAGGGATGTCTGTAACCTTCCAGTCTAGAGTCTTCCCAGCAGCAGAGCAGATGGCCAGGCCATTGGTGCCAGGTAAGAGTTAGTTAACATGTAGCAAATTTCTTTACAGGGAGCATTGGCGAGGGCATTAGGACTGCAGTGAGTTCTGCCCACTGAGCAGTGATCATGTTCACTTATTGTCTTATGGAGATGGTGCTGAGGCTGAACACCTACAGCAGCTTTGCTTTAGGGGGCATGGTTGGTGATAATGTTTCCACTAAAGGGATTGCTGCTAAGATGCTGCTAAGGAGAGGCCAACTGGCTCTTGAATACTCCATTTCCTTTTAAACGGAGAGATCTCTTAGGCTCTTCTCACTTTTTTAGTCATTGAGTGAGTTGATACACCCCAAAATGGGGATGGCAGGCCAAAGAGTCACAAAGCAACCTCATGTCAGGCATTCAGTTCCAGCAAGAGCTTGGTCACAGCTGCCTCGGAACAAAAAAAAGTTTATTTGGCTTCTCTTCCAGCAGGTGGCGCTGTTATACTAGGAACTGCCTCTGAGTAGTCCTGCAGCCATTAAATCTTTAAATTGATTTCTCTTTCTCTTGCTGTGATTCTTTGTCTCTGCTGGACCACCAGGTATTGTTTAGGTAGGTAAGAGGGGAAGAAAAAAAATGACACCAGAAGGAAATGTGGAACATTAGAAATGAACAAGAACAGAAATGGCAAATATCTAGATAAGTATAATAGGTTATTCTTCTCTTGTTGAGTTCTTTAAAATATGTAAGATAATTAAAAGCAAAAATTGTTAACACCATTTAAAGAAGTTTCAAAGTATGTAGCTGTAATACATGAGACAATTACAACAAAAAGAGGAGGAAGGTAAGGAGATCCATATGGTGGTAAGATTCTGATATTCCACTTGAATGGTGAAATATTGATTCTAAATAGACTACAAAAAGTCAAATATGTATATTGTAATCCTTAGAACACTGAAAAATTATACCAAGAGTTAATGCCAAAAACTCACTAGAGACCGGGAGTGGTGGCTCACACCTGTAATCTCAACACTTTGGGAGGCTGAGGAAGGTGGATCACTTGAGGTCAAGAGTTTGAGACCACCCTGGCCAACATGGTGAAACCCCATTTCTACTAAAAATACAAAAATTAGCCGGGCATGGTGGTGCATGCCTGTAGTCCCAGTTACTTGGGAGGCTGAGGTGGGAGAATTGTTTGAACCTTGGAGGCAGATGTTGCAGTGAGCCTAGATTGCACCACTGCACTCCAGCCTGGGTGACAGAGAGAGACTCCATCTCAAAAAAAGAAAAAAACACACACACACAATAACACACACACTAGATAACTTAAACTAGAATACTAAAAAAGAAATTTAAGTAAACCAAAAAAAGGAAAGAAAAAAAGGCGGGAACTAAAAATACAGGAAAAAGCAGGAAATAAATAACAATTAGAAGGCCTGAATCCAAACATATCAATAATTACATTACATGTAAATGACATAAACACACCAATTAAAAGATAGAGATTGACAGAATGAATTTTATAAAAATGACTCAAGTACATGCTTCCTATAAGAAACTCTCTTCAAATATTATAGTATAGGTAGGTTAAAAAGAAAAACTATGAAAAAAAAAACAAAAAAAACTGCACATTGAAGACCCCAGCTGAAACAAAACTACTATGTTAATATCAAAGTAGACTTCAGAGCCAAGAAAACTACCAGGGTTAAAAAGGGATATTACATATTGGTAGAAAAGTTAATTCACTGGTACTGGCATAAAAACAGACACATAGAACAATAGAACATAGTAGAGAACCCAGATATAAATCCACACATTTATAACCAACTTATCTTCAACAAAAGATCCCAGAATATGCAATAGGGAAAGGACAGTCTTTTCAATAAACGGTGCTGAGAAAACTGAATAACTAAATGCAGAAGAATGAAACCAGATCCCTATCTCTCACTATACACAAAAATCAAATCAAAAAGGATTAAAGATTTAAAAGGACTAAAACCTGAAACTATGAAACTACTAGAAGAAACATTGAGGAAAAGCTCCAGGCAGTCAAAGCAAAAATAGACAATGGAGATTACATCAAGTTAAAAAGCTTCTGCACAGCAAATGAAACGACGTGAACAGGCAACCTACAAAATGGGAAAAAAATATTTGCAAACTGTCCATCTGCCAAGAGAGTAATAACCAGAATATATAAAGAGCTCAAACAACTCAATAGCATAAAACAAATAATCCGATTTTAAAATGGGTGTCTGGGCACCGTGGCTTGCATCTATAATCCCAGCATTTTGGGAGGCCAAGGTGAGAGGATAGCTTGAGCCCAGGAGTTTAAGATCAGCCTGGGCAACATGGTAAGACCCTATCTCTTAAAAAAAAAAAAAAAAGTAGCTGAGCGTGGTGGCATGCACCTGTATTCCCAGCTACTTGGGAAGCTGTAGTGGATCATTTGAGCCCAGAAGTTTGAGGCTGCTGTGAGTAGTGATGATGCCACTGCACTCCAGCCTAGGTGAAAAGAATAAGACCCTGTGTCAGTTAAAAAAATATTTTAAAAGAATAAAAAGTATTAAACATTTAAAAATAAATAAAAATCAGCAAAAGATCTGAACTGACATATCTCAAAAGAAGATATACAAATGGCCAACAAGTATATGAAAAAATATTCAACATCACTAATCATCAGGGAAGTGCAAATCAAAACCACAATGAGGTATCATCTCACCTTGGTTAAAATAGCTTGTACCAAAAAGGCAGGCAATAACAGATGTTGACAAGGATGTGGAGAAAGGGGAACCCTTGTACACTGTTGGTGGGAATGTAAATTAGCACAGCCACTACGGAGAACAGTATAGAGGTTCCTCAAAAAACCAAAAATAGAACTATCACATGATTCAGCAATTCCACCATAGGGTATCTATCCAAAAGAAAGGAGGTCAATGTATCAAAGAGATATCTGCCTTCTAATGTTTATTGCAGCACTATTTACAATATCCAGAATACGGAATCAACCTAAGTGCCCATTAATGGATGAATGGATAAAGAATATGTACATATACACAATGGAATATTATTCATCCATAAAAAGAGTGAAATCTTGCCATTTGCAACAACATGGATGGAACTGGAGGCCATTATGTTAAGTGAAATAAGCAAAGCACAGAAAGACAAACACTGCATGTTCTCACTTGTAGGAGCTAAAGAAGAGGATCTCATGGAGATGAAGAGTAGATGCGTGGTTACCAGAGGCTGGGGAGGGGAGAGGGGAAAGGGGAATGAAGGGGGAAAATAATGTAAACGTATTTATCACCACAGAATTTTACACTTAAAGTGATAAAGATGGTGAATTATACATGTATATTTTACCTCAATACACTTTTTAAAAAAAAAAAAGAAAAATCAATTCACCAGGAAAGCATAACAATTCTAAATGTATGAGCACTTGAGAATAGAGATTCAAAATATAGAAAACAAAAATTGTCAGAATATAAAAGGAATAGACATGCTGACAATAATACTAGGAGACTGCAACACTCCTTTCTACGTAATATATAGAAATAGTGGCAAGGATAGAATGGAACACTATCAACTAACTTGAATTAAGTCATATTTATAGAACACTACACACTACAACAGCAGACTACACATTCTTTTCAAATGCACATGGAACATTTACAAAGATAGGCCATATTGTGAATCACATGTCAAACCTTAAATTTAAAAGGATTGAAATCATACAAAGTATGTTTTCTGACTATAATGGAATTAAACTAGAAATCAGTAAGAGAAGGATAACAGGAAAATTTCTAAACAATAGGAAAGCAAACCACACACTTAAAAAAGGGAAATTAGAAAATATATTGAAATGAAAGAAAATAACTATGTAACATATCAAAATTTGTGGGATGTAGCTAAAGTGGGAGGGGAATTTGCTGCATTAAATGATTGTATTACAAAACAAAAAATGTGTCAAAACAACCATTTAAGCTTCTGCCATAAGAGACTAGGGAGGAAAAGAGCAAAATAAACCCAAAGTGAACAGAAGGAAGGAAATAATAAAGAGCAGTGTATTAAGGAAACTGAAAATAGAAAAACAATAGAATCAATGAAACTGAGATGGTTCTTTTGAGGATCAATAAAATTGATGTATCACTACTGAGACTGCCAAACTTAAAAAGAGAGAAGACAGAAATCACCCAATCAGGGCTGGGCATGGTTGCTCACGCCTGTAATCGCAGCATTTTGGGAGGCCAAGGCAGGCAGATCACCTGAAGTCAGGAGTTTGAGACCAGCCTAGCCAACATGGCAAAACCCCGTCTCTACTAAAACTACAAAAATTAGCCAGGTGTGGTGGTTCATGCCTGTAATCCCAGCCACTTGGGAAGCTGAGGTAGGAGAATCACTTGAACCCGGGAGGCAGAGGTTGCAGTGAGCTGAGATCTCACCACTGCACTCCAGCCTGGGTGACAGAGCGAGACCTCATTTCAAAAAAAAAAAAGAAAGAAAGAAAAGAAAAAGAAGGAAATGACCACAGCAGGAATGAAAAAGGGAATATAACTACAGACGTCACAGATATTAAAAATATAATAACATCTCTATGCAAGTAAAATTGACAAATTACATGAAATAGACTAAATCCCCAGAAATCACAAGCAATCAATCTCACTCAAGATGAAGTAGATAACTCAGTCCTTTAACAATTCTAAAAATTGAATTTATGGTTTAAAATGGCATTAAAAAAATCTCCAACTCCTGATGTTTCCACCAATATATTTCTTTTCTTAATACAACAGCTCTGTTGGAGGATTGCTCACATACCACACAATTCACCCACTTAAAGTGGGCAATGTAATAGTTTTTGGTATATTCACAGAATTGTGAAACCATCACCGCAATTAGTTTTAGAACATTTTATCACAGCAAAGGGAAATCCTGTATCCTTTAGCAATCACTCCCCATTTTCCCCCAACCCTCCAGCCCTAAAGGACCACTAATCTTTCTTTCTGTATGGATTGCCTATTCCAGACATTTCATATAAATGGAATAATACCATACGTAGTCTTTGTGACTAGTTTCCTTTCACTTACCATAATATTTTCAAGGTACATCTGTGTTATATAGCATGTATCTGTACTTCATTTCTTTCTATGGTCAAATAATATTCTATTGTATGGGCATACTACATTTGATTGATCCATTCAAAAGTTGATGGATGTCAGGGTCGTTTCTACTTTTTGGCTATTATTAATAACATAGCTATAAACATTTGTTTGCAAGTTTTTTTGTGGAGTTGTTTTTTCATTTCTCTTGGGTATATAGCTTGAAGTAGAATTGCTGGGTCATATTTTAACTATATATTTATCTTTCTTAGAAACTGCCAGACTTTTCCAGAGTAGCTGTACTGCTTAGATTCTCACCAACAGTGTATGAAGTCTCTAATTCCTCCACATCCGTATAGCACTTATTATAATCTCTTTTTTTTTAATTCTAGCCATCCTAGCGAGTGTGCAGTAGCGTTGCACTGTGGCTTTGATTTGCATTCCCTTGAGGACTAACAAGGTTGAGTGTCTCTTCATTTGCTTATTGCCCATTTGTATGTCTTCTTTGGAGAAATGTCTATTCTGATCCTTGGCCTTTTTATTATTGAATTGTAAGTGTTCTTTATATATTTTAAATACAAGTTCAGATATATTAGAGACAATTTAGATGTATATATTTATATATTTAGATACAATTATCAGATACATAATTTGCTAATATTTTCTATTCTCTAAATTGTCTTTTCACTTTCTTGGTCATATTCTTAGAACAAAAGTTTTTAAAATTTTGATGAAGTCCATTTTATCTTTATTTCTTTTGTTGCTTGTGCTTTTGCTGTCATATCTATTTATGTTTATTCTAATCTAAGGTCGTGAAACTTTACTTCTATATTTTTTTCCTAAGAGTATTGCAGTTTTATTTCTAACATTTAGGTCTAGAATCCATTTGAGTTCATTTTTATGTATGGTGTGGGAAAGGAGTCTTTCACATGTGAATATCTAGTTGTCCCAAGTACCATTTGTTGAAAAGATTATTCTTTCCCCCATTGAATTTTCTTGGCACCATTGTCAAAAAATCATTTGTCCATAAATATGAGGGTTTATTTCTGGACTCTTAGTTCTATTTCATTAGTCTATGTGCCTATCTTTATGCTAGTACCACACTTTCTTGATACTGTAGCTTTAACTTTGAAATGGGCAAGTGTGAGTCCTCCACCTTGACTCTTCTTTTTCAAGATCATTTTGGCTATTCTAGGTCCCTTGCATTTCCATATGAATTGTAAAATTAGCTTGTCAATTTCAGCAAAAAAGGCACCTGGAATTTTGTAGGGATTGGATTGGATCTGAGATCTGAAGCTTAGTTAGGAAGTGTTGCCATCTTAAGACTTCCAATCCAGGAACATGGGCTGAGTTCATTTATTTTGGTCTTTAATTTTTTCAATAAATGTTTTGTAGTTTTCAGTGTTCAAGTCTTTATTATTTAAAGAAGTTTAATTTTACTTCTTTAGTTAAATTTATTCCTTTTTTATTTTATTTTAGAGACGAAGTCTTGTTCTTTTGCCCAAGCTGGAGTGCAGTGGCACGATCTCGGCTCGTTGCAACCTCTGCCTCCTGAGTTCAAGTGATTCTCATGCCTCAGCCTCCCCAGTAGCTGGGATTACAGGCACGCACCACCACACCCAGCCAATTTTTGTATTTTTAGTAGAGACGGGGTTTCACCATGTTGGCCAGGCTGGTCTTGAACTGATCTCTAGTGATCCACCCGCCTCGGCTTCCCAAAGTGCTGGGATTATAGGCATGAGCCATTGCACTCAACACACTATTTTATTTTTTGATGCTATCATAAATGGAATTGTCTTAATTACATTTTTGACTGTCCATTGCAAGTATATGGAAACAATCGATTTTTGTATATTGATCTTGTATTCTGCAGGCTTGCTGAACTTGAAGTTTTATCAGTTTTTAGTGTATTTTTGAGGATTTTCTATATTCAAGATCAGGTTATCTGCAAACAGATAGTTTAAGGGAAGATCACAGGAGATAGTGCATGTGTCTAGCACATGGGAGCTTTCACTAGATGACTAGATGACATCCTCGTTGGTTGCTACCTCCTCTCACGTCCCTGGAAGTGGGGGCTCCCCTTTTCTGCAGTCAATCCTCTATCTGCCTTCCATATTGAATGGGATCCTAAGAGATGAGCTGCCTGGTTGCTGCCTCTGCCTAAACAGGTTTACTCTGAACACATCCCTCAGCCCCATCATTGCCCCTGGCTTCAGCCCCTTCTCCCAGGCAGAAAGGAATCCCAGGCCTGAAATGCCCCCTCTCCACATGGAGTCCCCTAATACAGAGAAAGAAAGAGAGAAGTGGAGGTTTTCACAATCCAGCGTTTCTTTTTCCCAAGGTGAGGCCACCACTGTGCATCCTGGGGGCACGAGGCTCTTTGAAGAGGGGACGGGGAGAGCAGCCAGCCCTAGCACAGCACCATTCGAGCCACATTCTGAATGACTCCAAATAAACAGGAGTAAAAAGAGCTGCATACATGCTAACTATACACTAAAAATTTAATATCTGGAAATTCTGCTCCTACAGTTACTACATACCTGTATCACAGTTTCTAAAAGCTCAACACATTTTTATTGCTCGCCCTCATGGGCTGGATCCTGCCCCCAGCTCAGTGACTGGGATGGGCTGAGCTACGCTTGGCAGGCCTTGCTCACTCCTTGACAGAGTCCACCTTGAATCAGGTGGTTCTTAGATTGTTCTGTGGAGTCTGGGGGCTTTGAAGTACACATTCTCCTCTTAGTCTAGGGCACAAGCCCAAGGGTATCCTCTGGCTGCTGCCAGCGTGGGCACAAGGCCTTGGTGGGAACAGAAGTCCTGCTGCCTCTGAAAAGCAGATGGTTTCACCCAGCCTCAGGCCAGGCTCACCACCAAACTCTGCCCCAGATTCCTGGTGCCCCACTTCCTCCACAGGTAGGTCAGGGGATGGGCCAGTCCACTTCAGACAGAGCCCTAATGTCCGTGATCACTCACTGCCCCATGCTGCATCTTCCCAGCCCCTCTGTCAAGACAGAGCAATAATGCCTCCTCTGTGTGATCATTGTGAGAGTAAAGGTTGTCACCTGACATATAGCACAGGCTCTGAGAGCATCTGTTTCTTCCTTCCCACAGGGATGGGAGGTTCAGTGGTTAGTGCTAGCAGGTCACTTCCTCTGAGTCAAGTGCTGTGCGTGGCTCCTTTTAAGGAGTGTCTCATTCAGCCCTTGAGTCAGGGAGCCACACCCTCCTAGTCACTGGAGCTTATAGAAATGCTTGGGCACCTCTGGAGCATTGTAACTAGAGAGGCAATATGGGGAGTCAGGAAGCCTCCAGGCAGAACCCTCCAACCCAAATGCTGCCTGGTGATGCTAAGCCCTGGCCAGTCCCAGAGGGCACCGGGACACATGTGCCAACTGAGCCCCAGAAGGAGCCTCAGACTCCCATCCCAGATAATAACACAGGATTACTCAGATATATTATTCTCCACATTGAAAAAATAGCAGCACCATTGTGAGCAGAGCCTGCTGAAAGAAGGGCTGGCAGCATTTTGGAGATGCATTGCTCTTAGCTGGTTTTATGGCATATTTGCATTTAAATAGATTCTTTAACTCTTTTGCTGAACTTCACAGTAATATAGCCTTAGAAGTGCTGACTAATAGGGCAGCATGTGCTTAATTTTCACTTTGATCTTAGCACTGATACGTCGTCTTATCGTAGCCATTCCAGTCCAAATGACACTTGCAAAGGCAAGGTTTGAATTAGTTTTTTTGTTCTTTTTGGTTAAAAGAGACAGCCCCTAGGCCTGCAGACATGGAGGGTGCTCCTCTCACAGCTGGCCCAGCTGGCCCGGGTTCCGAGCTCTTCTTGGAAGTCATTTCTGTCAGTGGGAACAAGGCTTCCCAACAGCGGGGGAGCCCAGTGCCTCGTGGGAGAGTTCTGTGGGTAGGGGCTCCCGGAACCCTGTCAGGTCCTGTCCTGGGCTCAGCAAGTGCTGTGCCGGGGCTGGCTTGTGCCACTTCTCAAGGGTTGGTTATTAAATTTTCAGGAATTTTACATGCTGCTTCTTCAACAGTCATTATTAAAAATTAAATGATATAAACCTACGAGCAAATTACATTTAAAATCAAGGTAATAGATACTTGAAACTCGTTTCATTACGTCCCTGCAATGTATGCCGTTGAGGTCAAATCAGCACCCCACATTTTATTTCAATAAACTGATTGTTAATCAGCACATAACCACTGGTAACAACTGGCATGACCCAGAGGTGCTATGGGCCTCCATTCACCCTACGCCTCTCTGGGGGTGCCCTCACTAGGTGCCCAGCAACCTCTCAGGGGATTATCTGTCAGCCCTGGGCAGGACAGTGTAAGGAAGGAAAGTTGCTTCCCTCTACCCTCCTAGTTCTTTGGCTGGTCTATGAATTAAGTTGATGTAAGAAAAATTAATAGGAGAAAAAACATTTTAACTATGTACACAGGCATGGGAGTCCCACAAAAACATGAGACTCAAAGAAAGGCCAGATGATGGAGGCTTTTAAGCATTCTTTTTATTTATTTGATTTTTTTTGAGACAAAGTCTCACTCTATCGCCCAAGCTGGAGTGCAGTGGTGCGATCTTGGCTCACTGTAACCTCCACCTCCCAGGCCTCAGCTTCCCAAGTAGCTGGGATTACAGGCACACACCACCACACCTGGCTAATTTTTGTATTTTTAGTAGAGGTGGAGTTTCACCAAGTTGGCCAGGCTGGTCTTGAACTCCTGGCCTCATGTGATTCACCCGCCTTGGCCTCCCAAAGTGCTGGGAATACAGGCGTGAGCCACTGCGCCTCGCTGAGGCTTTTAAGTATTCTGAGGTACAGAAAGGAATAGGGGTTTGGGGTTTCTTGGGGGTGCTGAAGACAAGTTACGGGACAGGAAGTGGAGGAAATGTCTTGTGAATAAAGGTCAGCTTGTTATGCAGATAAAAGTCTCTCAGGTGATAAAAGTTGTCTCAGAGTAGCACCCTTCCTGGTACAGACACCTTCACTAATAACAATTTCTTTTATAAATGTAAATTTTCTTTACAAAATGTAAAATTTATACCTTATTTTAGGCTTTTGAGGGGAAGGTAAAGAGCTTTTCCTGCATTGGCTGGTTGTCCATTTCTTTTAGCTCAAAATAATGAAGACAACAAAGTGATACATTTTGGGGTGATATGTTCTGAACCTCAACAGCATCTAGCGGATGCCTAGAAGGGCAGCTTTGGGCATTGCAGATGTTTGGCCAGTTCCTCTGTGGATGCAGCACAAAGTAGCAAGTGAAAGCAGCTGCATAAAAAGCACCACTAGAGGGTCTGCTGGACTGCGCACCCCTTCCTCTTGGCTCTTAGATAATCCCCAAAGGGACCTGTCCCCCATCCTCTCCTTCAGCCCTGGACCCACCTCTCCTGGAAGACATCCAATGCCTGAGGCCCTGCAGGTTTTCTCATCTTCAGGACGTCCAAGATTCCTGCCTTGTGCCTGGATGATGGGAACAGCCTCCCGCTGATTTCTCAGCACCCCCAGGCTGCATCTGGCTTCACCTCACAAGGCTCTTGATGTCTCTTCCCTCCTCCAGGATCTACACTGCCTCCCTACTGCTGCCACAACCAGCACCAACTCCCCACTCTGGCTCTCAATGACCCCCAGCCCTGAAGTCCAGTTACTCTTTAGAATGAGGCTTTGGGAGGGAGTTAGCTTATGTTGGTGAGCCAGCCTCATTCTATCATGGCCTAGGTCCAGCATCCTTTTGGCCAAAGAGAATCATTGAAATGGCCCAGGTGCCAAGTACCTGAGGTTTCTGCCCTTGGCCCCCATCCTCCAGGTGTTCCTAGCCCCTGTTGCCCTGCAGGGCCTCTGCTCCTGTGCTTGCTCTCTGGCCTCCTTGCTTCCTTTCTAAAGCCTGTCCCTGCTTTGGCGTCCACATGAAGGCCATCACTGCCTCTAATCCTTTGTCCCTTTAGGAACAAAGGGCCAGACCTACACATGTAATGGGACATGTGAAAGGCAGTTTGGGCAGACAGCAAATTGCACAAGCTGCCATGTTCCAGGGAAGTGTGAGCCTACGAAGGAGGACTTGTTGGAAATTCTGTGACTTTTCCACCTCTAACCCTCATCCAGGGCATAATGGGCTGAGTTGGGATGTGGGGGTTTCCTTTTCACCTTTGGTACAGAGAGGGGCTTCAGCAGGACACATGAAGAGCTGGATTCATGTTCCCTGTGGTTTGGTGGTGGCATGGACGGCGTGTGATGTCCGTCTGGAAAACATGCAGGGCAAGGGGCTGCCTGGCTCATGGCTTCTCATACAGGCAGGGCAGGGGAAGTAAGAAGAGTCTAGAAGATCAAGGAGGGTATTCTAGGCAAGAACAGCACAGAGGCTGCTGTTGAGATGGCGCCTTCCAGCCTCAGGGGCCCCAGCAGCCTGGCTGAAGTGCAGAGAGGTCTTGTGAGAAATTGTGAGGGCCTTGGAGAAGGCAGTTGGGGTCGGGTGAGAGCCCAGCTTCCCTAACCACTCTCCCTCCCTCTCCATCTCCTGTACCAGCTTCCTCTCAATTCTGGTGCCTGGCATGAGATCTCCAAGGCCTCTTCCATGTCTCTGTGTCACCTTACCTTTCCAGGTTTTCATGCCCCCTCTGCTGCAGCAGCTTCTGATTCACATTCCACACCTGTACTCCTCCTCCTATAGCACTGCCTCCTTTACATCTCCCCTTGGATGCCCAGTCAACTTCTCAGTCCCAACATATCCCACTCTGAACCTGTCATTGCTCCCTCAAAACCTGTTTCTCCATTTTCCTCAGCTTTGTGAGTAACATCACCATCCTCCCAGCCAGAAGTCAGAGAGCTTAGGCCTCATCTGTCCACATCCAATCTATCACTACACCTGGTCAACTCTCTGTCTGATGGTCCCTTAAATCCAGTCATTTCTTGCCACTCCCAACCCACACCCACATGCAAACAGCCACCATCACTTCTTTTCCAGCTGCCTGGCCTCCAGCTGTCCCCTGCGTCCTCTACTCGCAATGATTTATTCTTTACACAGCAGCCAAAGTGGTTTTCCTGAAAACACATATCAAATCATATCACTCCATGGCTTAAGCCCTCCAGTTGCTTCCCACAGCATCCAGATTTAAAGCAGTGGCCCTTCACCCTGGCCTAGAAGGCCCTGTATCATCTGCTTCCTTCCCACACCACAGGTCATCGTGTCTTCCGCACTTCCTACACTCCCCAGGAGCCTCAGTGACTCTGACCTCCCCTGTCCCCACCAGGGCATACGTCTCCTGACCAAGGGGTTTCTACACATGCTGGTCTTTCCATCTGAAATGCTCTTCCCCCGGGACTCCTCTTTCAGAGCTCAGCCTAAATTTCTGCTCCCTGCGGACACCTTCCCTAACACCTCTCCCCAACTCTCTGCTTCCACAGAGATTTTTCCCTCCTCCCCATCCTTTAGTCACCATTATGAAACCACCTTTGCAAAAATTATAACAGTGAGAAAATTATAACAGTGAAGGAGATCTGATCTAACCAATTCCATCTTGTCTTTAATCTCCAAACTGTTCTTGGTCATTACTGGACATGGGCCAAGCTAAATTTGGGAGACATTTCCTGTGTAGTTTAAATGATGTAATAGCCCTTCCTAAAACTAAACTGCCTTTGTAAAACTCATGAAAAACCATAAGGTTAAGAAGATGAGAGGGGCCTGAATCTGCTAAGATGTAGGCATAAACTTTTACCAGCCATTATTCTGGAGGTCACAAGATTTGCAACTTCCCAATTACTCCTATAAATAACATCACTATTGTGGAACCTAAGATTAGCCTTTTGAGATGTCTTTTCAGACTTTTGCATTTCTAACAACCAGGTGGCTCCACCTGGACCCAAGATTCATGACCCAACATCCCTGTGGCTTCCCTCCATCAAGAATCAGTGCACAAGGATCATTTTCCATTTTCCAAACTCTTATGATTCCATCCCCAACCAATCAGCAGCATCCATTCCCTAGTTCCCTGCTGGCCAAGCTAGCTTTAAAAGACCCTAGCCTTGACCAGGCACGATCACTCCTGTAATCCCAGCACTTTACAGGCCAAGGCGGGCAGATCATCTCAGGTCAGGAGTTCGAGACCAACCTGACCAACATGGTGAAACCCTGTCTCTACTAAAAATACAAAAATTAGCTGGGCATGGTGGCAGGCACCTGTAATCCCAGCTACTCGGGAGGTTGAGGCAGGAGAATCGCTTGAACCCAGGAGGTGGGGGTTGCAGTGAAACATGATCATGCCATTGCACTCCAGCCTGGGTGACAGAGCAATACTCTGTCTCAAAAAAACAAAAAACAAAACAAAAAACAAAAAAACCCTAGCCTCCCAATTTTGGGGGAGGCTGCTTTAAGTAATAATAAAACTCCGGTCTCCTGTTTGGCTTGCTGTAGTGCATTGAACTCTTTCTCTATTGCAATTTGCCTGTCTTGACATCTGGGAGGGGGCAAGAAGAACCCCAATGGGCAGTTACAACTATAGCACTTGATTTTCTTTATAGCACTTCGTATTTTGCTTCCTTATTGTTAATTCACGCATTGATCCCATAGATAGCATGGAAAGCTGTCCAAGGTGCTGGAGACACAGCAAGAACCACACAGACCTCATCTCTTACCCAGCTGACTGTCAGCTCCCCTGTGCCTGTTCTGTGGCCTACAGGCCTAGCACAGAAAGGGGGTGCAACAAATATTTGTTAAAAGAATTTGCTGTTTCATTGATGGGATTGTGTAGGGAATAGGCTTGAACTGATGAAAACAGTGTCTTAGCTGTAAAATCTCATAGACACGGGATAGTTGCAAATCCAATAAACCCAACTGGAATATACCAGAAGGCATTTTGGAGCCCATAGCAAATCATTTTTTAGAGCAAAGAATCCTCTTGTAATGGAAATGATCTGTTGCTTCCTCTCAACTCTTTGTTGTTCTTGCTCTGGAGCTTTTCCCTGGGTTCATGAACCTTCTGAAATGATATGCAAAATGTGCACACGCACATATTTTCGACACTTCTTTGAGGTGTTCATATCTTCCATTAGACTCTCAGATTTCCATTACTCTGAAAAGGTCAGGAGACATGGCTCTGGCTTGTGCATTTTTTCAGTACTGTTTTGATGGTGCCCTTTCCTGGTGAGTCAAGTACACTGGTAATTGTCTATTTTTAGAAAACAGCTCTTTATTAGCTACAAACTTCCATCTAGCCATCAGTAAATGAATCACCAGGTCCATGCACTCAGTGAAAACTCTTATATATAAAGCATAACAGTGCTTTCTAATACTGAGATAGAAAAATTTCAAAGAGGCTGAAAGCAACAAGTCTTTTAAAAATATGAAAAGCGAGATATGTTGCTCAAAAGCAGAAGAGCCCTTGGAAATTTCTTGTTAAGGCAAAAAAATAAAAAAAGGACATTCTCAGTTTCAAGCTGCTGCTGAGTCTCACAGTGAACTTTACTCAGTCTGAGATGAAGGACTTCTTCTCCCAAGATTAACATTGAAGAGGAATTTTTAGAAGTCGCAGTCCCTTGAGCAGCATCCCTTAGGAAAAAACCTGAGCTCCAGCTCCTTGAATCTAAGAATGAAATCTTCTCCACTCCCCATTCCCCATTCTGCCAATTCCCATGTTCCTTATGGAGCCAGCCTCCATTTATGTCCCCTCTGTCAAATCCAAGGCCAGCTCTGGCCATACCCTGCACCCCCTTGCAGCCAGTGGTGCCACCTCACCTAGTCTGTTGCCTAGCCGGCACTCTGCCCAAGAATCTGCTCCAGACTCTGCCCCAGGGAGTCTCCCAGGAGGGCAAGTGGCTGTCACTTCCTCTCCTGATTGTCGACTGCCCTGTGTGACCCTCCTGGGACTTTCCCCATGGTGCTCTTTCTTTTGTGGACTCATCTGTCTACCCACCACCTTTCTGGCCACCTCATTCCATATCCCAGCTTCCAAGGTAGGGGCAGGGAGCATGGTGGGTGGGAACAGCCTGGAACCCTATGCTGAGTCAGGTCAAGTCACCTCTTTTCCCCCTCTGAGAGCCAAATCTGACCCCACAGCCCCCACCTGTGTTTTGCCCCCCAGAATACCCCAACCAAGTTGCCTTGTGAGAGGATTCCTGGGGTATGGAGGGAAAGTCACCCACAGATACCACAGAGTTAACAAAGAGTCAGGAAAAAGAAGCAGGAAGGAGGGGACAGTAATTTACAATAGTGCTTGAGGCTGTCCTGTTACCTCCCTTTATGATCCTTGACAAGGTTTATAACATTTTCAAAGAGTTTCTAAAGCTTTCCTCCGTGTCTGCAGGCTTTGAGGATGTACTGCCTTGACATAGTGGCTTCCAGGTCTGGGACTGGTCTGGATAAGCTGATGCATTTTTGCATAGTCCTCAAGGTTAAAGAAAGTTATAATTCCGGAGTTTTTGGTTTGCTTTGCTTTTGTTTGGTTCATTTTCTATTAAGGAAAATTACAAACATGTGCAACAGTAAAGCTAACAGAATGATAAACCTCTATGTATCCCCTAGACAGCTTTGACAGTTCAATTTGCACCAACCTTGGTTCATCTTTGCCCCCCACCCCACCTGCCCAGTTAATTATTTTGAAGAAAATTCCAGAATTCATAGCATATAAATATTCCCATATGAATCTCCAAAAGATAAGGAATCTTTTATGTAAACATAACCATAGTACAATGATCACATCTAAAAACTTTGATGATAATTCTCTCGTATCATCAAATATGCAGTCAATATTTACCTTTCCCTCACTGTTTCATAAATGGTTTTATTTTTATGCTTTGTTTAAATCAGGATCCAAGTAAGGTCTATACTTTGCAATGGGTTGTTATAGTTCACAAGTCTCTTTCAGTTGGAGTTACCCTTCCAACTCTTTTTTCCCCCTTATAATGTATTTGTTGGAGAATATGCTTCACCTTTAGAGATTCTCTTCATTTTTTTGTCATTGCTTCTGCCTTCTCTGAGATTCTTTTTTCTTGCTCCACTTCTGTCTTTCTTCAAATATCTGGTGGGGCTTGGCTGCCTACTCATTTCATTTAGAGGGAGGATGGGAAGTCTTTCTCTTGGGCTATTCATTTCCACAGCTGGGGACCGTTTAGTCTCTGCCAAAGGGGATGTACATCTGCTTACCAGTTTTTTTTGGGCAAGGTCGGGGAGGGGATTTGGGGCCTTGCTATTATGTCATCATTAATTTAATCCCCTCTTCTGGAGATACACCCCTTCTTCAGCAGTGTCAGCTGCTCTCTGGGTCTCCGTTCCCCAGGCTCAGTCTCTCCAGAGTTACCTCCTGAAGAATGGCAGATGGGGAATGGGGGTCTGGGGCCTGTTGATGTTCATCAGCCAAAGATCATGAAGAGCACACCTATAGTCAGACACATTTGGGGTTTATTGACTTATTAATGAGGGAAACTGCCATCATGGAGAACTATGGGCGTCTCTGGAAGAGAGAATTAGGAAAGACTTGGAATTGGATTTGAGTTCTCTGGATTGGGTGCTGGCAAATGCGGAGTAATCCTGTGATGACTTCATGAATCTTGTCTGGGAGTTGGGAGGAGTGAAGCAGAGCAAAAGCTGTAATCAATGAAGAAGCCACAGCCACTCGTATTTGCCAGAAAGAGAGGTGCCTTGGCCATTTTTCAGGTTTGGATGTGGTTGCTGTTTTTATGGATGCCCACGCATGGTTATGGAGTGGTTTTGTTTTTATCCTTATCCATCACAGTAACAGAGTGGCCTTGTCTGATGTAAGTGTTCTCTGAAATTGTTTTTGTTCAGCAGGAGACTGTCAAGGGCTAGCTATCTGTGCCAGCCAGCTCCCAGGGGCTGGTCTTTCCTCTCTCTCGTCTGAACTGCACCTGTGTGCTCAGTCCCCTGACACCTCTGGTTTTGAGTCCTCCCTGCTCATAGCTCACATGGCTGGCTGACCAGCTCTCTTCCCTGCCAACTCTCAGTTCTCAGCCCTGAGCTTCCTCTGGTTTGTGAGGTCAGTGGCCACTCAGACATCTGGTTTCCACATTTTTGTTGCCTTCCCTTTTTCTATGGTCTCTTTGCCTGTCTCTTTACCTTATTGGGCTTATGTCTTTTTGTTTGTCTGTTCGTTTCTTCACTGTCATTTTAGAGGACTTTGGGGAGAGGCAGAGGTAGGTAACAGCATCCCCACCACATATTTTATTGGAATCCTATCACACTTTCAGCTCAGCCCAACGTCTCAGAAAACTACTCCTCAATGAGGTTTTTCTGTCCTTTGTGGGGAAATGTCTAATACTTTTGCTCAATAAATCTCCTCCTTGATAAAACAGGGAGAAGCTGTGTGGACTACAGGCCAATATTGGGATGAAGAAAGTTCCAATTCCCTTATTTAATGAGAACTGTATTTTTCCGCAGGCATTTCACTTTATCATCTGACCCCACACTGATGCTATGGCATCATCGGGAATCTCATGGATTCGTTTGTTTTCCAAAGTGGATTTCCCTTGGCTGAGTAACTTAGTTCCTTTATGCATGGAGCAGGAGAAATATTTGCTTCTTATAAACTGTCAAGGTAGCAAACGGACACTTTAATAAGAACCATACTTCTCATATGTGAGATTTGTTATTTTTAATTAACTAGGCGGACAGATCCTTGTCTCCTTTTTAAAGATATAAATTATTAAAGGCCACAAGGGGAAAATGTCCATTTAATGCAATGACATGCTCATACCATCTGTCTCAGCAACTCGGCTTCACTCAGTTGTACTCTGTGGAGACATAATGACAATACTACAAAATAATCATCACTAAGATGCCTTCGCAGGGAGCCGAGACTCTTCCATCATCATCATAATTACACATCCCTCGTAATGCATCAAACGTGGAGAAAATATCATTGTTGATATCCCTCAAGAAGGAAGTCAGTCCTGGGGATGGGAAGACTGATTCCAGTTCTGAAGATCCCCAGGTGTTCACTTTTTTGTGGCAGACTCTTCAGGAGTGAGAGACTGCAGGTGCAGGAGCTGCACGGAGCAGCCTGGAATGAAATCCACTTATGATACCTTTCAAAAATCTTGTTCATATATATATAAAATCATATTTTTGAAGAGCTGTATTTGCATGTAGGCTGAGGTTTGTTATTGGAAATGAATATACTCTCTGAAAGAGGAGGGTATGTTATTATTAAGCAACCATTCTTATTACTAGGAGGTACAATACTAACAATATAATAAGCACTACCTTCTGTGATTTATATGGCAACTGTGTGTGCCATAGATGGGGCATATTTTGTTTCACAACAGCCCAAGTTTGCCAGGAGGACAAAAGGCCAGAGAAGCTGATAATATGTTACAGTTAGGGAGTGATGAAACCTCCCTTCAAACCCAGGTCTAACTCAGTTCAAGGTCCCCTCCTCCAGGAATCCTTCCTTGACCTCGGCAGGCCCTCCATTTTGGCACTTGCCTCGCACCCCAGGAACTGCTATGTGTCTTCCCCGCTTGCTAGACCACAAGAGCAGGCTGAGAACTTCTTCCTCACTTATTTCCAGTCCTGACCCAAGGTATCCTCTGGATAATTTCCTCCCAAACTCACCCAATGCCAAGCTGCGCCCCTCCCTCCTCTGTGGTCAGGTGTCGCCACCTGTCTGTCTGGCTTATGCTCATGGGGATCTGGGATGAGAACTCTAAAAAGGGCCATTCCTTATAATACAAGCAAAACATGAAGTCACCAGCACGGGGGCTGAGGTTTTTCTACAAAAGGAGCAATACTTATAAACAAAGGAGGAGGAGCAAAGGATGAGAAATGGCCAGTCCACATGCAAGGCAGTCCTCCATATAGACATGCATTTTGCAGCTGATCTCTTATGGGCAGCTCCCTGCAGTAAGCAAAGGCAGGAATAAACTGGGGAGTTTGTGACAAAGGCCAAAGTCTGTGCAGCTAGGAGAGTAAAGACAGCACATGATGAAGGCCATAGCCCCAAAGGACTGAGAAGGCAGAAAAAGCCTTATATTTTAAACCTAGAACCATATCCTATTTGAGTCTAAGACATGAGGAGGAGAAGACATTCAACAGAAACAGCCTCTTTGGGTGTGATGGAGAACACTGGGTAGATTATGCAGTGGGTAATGATATCCGACGTTACGGTGGAGGACAGGCTCTGAGCGGGACTGCCTGGGTTTAGGTCCCAGCTGTGCCACTTTCTGATGTGGGACCTTGGGCTAATTTTTAACCTATCTGTGCCTCAGTTAACCTTCTATAAAATGGGGGTGATAATAGTACCAATTTCGTTGTTTTGAGGATTAAGTAGGTTAATACTATGAAGAGCTCAGAAGAGTACCTGGTCAATCAACAGAGCCCCTGTGGGCTGACACCTGCCATGTGCCAGCTCTGTGCCCTGTACTTTGTGGGGGCTGAATCACGGGAGCCTGTTATACTCCTCTGAGGCTGGCATTTTGATTAGCACCTCCCATTTTACAGGTAAAGAAACTAAGGCACAGATTGCCTACCTATATTTCCCAAGATCACACAGCTAAGAAGCAGCAAAGCCAGGAGTTGAATCTGGTGAGAATCCCTCTCCTAACAATTGGGCTATGCTGTCTCTCAAAAGTACTCCTCTTATTAGTGTAGAGGTGCCTGTTGGGGGTGGAATTGTGTCTCTCCAAAAAATCTTTTGAAGTCCTAACCCCCCCATGCCTGTGAATGTGACCTTATTTGGAAATAGGGTCTTTGCAAATATAATCAAAGTCAGATGAGCTCATACTGGATTAAGGTGGGTGCTAATACAATGACTGGTGTCCTTAAAACAAGGGGGAGATTTGGACAGACACACAGAGAGAACACCATGTGACACCAGAGATTCGAACAATGCATCTACAAGCCAAGGTATGTAAAGAGTGCCAGCAACAGACAGAGGCCTGGGAGAGGCAAAGAAGGATCTCTGCTAGAGGCTTCAGGGAGGGCATGGCCCTGCCTGCCCTTGATTCCAGGCTTCTAGCATGCAGAAGTATGACGGCACACATTTCTTGTGTTTTAAGCCATCAAATTTGGGATGCTTTGTTACAGCAGGCCTAGGAGTCTAATATAAATGTATATAGATGTATAGATGTATAAACATATAGTCTAAATGTAGTTAGATGTATATTTCCACAGAAACTTGCTCTTTGAGAGTATGAACTTCTTTCTACAATGTGGTGTATGGTTAGTTAGGTAGGCTTATGTATGATTGCCAGCCAAAGCTGACTTGGTTGCTAACATATTTTATTAATAACTACAGATAAAGCCTGTCTGAATAGGAACCTTTGAGGAATGAGGTTGTTTGTAGGCTGATGGAATTCAGGTTGGAGCTCACATCCTCTCTGAATCACAGTCATCAGTCTGGTGGACAAAGGGAAGAACAGAGTGATACATATTGATACTTAGGTCCTAAGTTAAATGTGCAAGGTCCCCAATTCAAGTCCTGGGGTGTTGATCACCCACAGACCCTGTGCAGAGTAAGTTCCAGGCTCAGCATGTGGGATGGAAAACAGAAACATTGGGTGGAGCAGAAACTTGCTAGATCCGGTCATCCTTGGAGGAGAGTGCAAGAGCTTGTATAGAAAATTCAACCCCAGCTAAGCTGTAAGAAGTCAGTGGGTCCTGTCTGGAGAGCATGGCATGTGGTTTTGTTGCTTAACATGTAGTTCTAGTTTGCACTTGCTGAAGATGGCAGGGCTGTCTTCATGAATGATGAGAACATGCACTGTTGGGAGCTTCAGCCTGTTTTTCTGCTATACTATAGACTTCAACACAAATGCAGACCAGTAATTGGGGAAATGATCGGCCTGTCAGGGATGGCCTTGCAAACTTTCAGAATGATAGCAAATGCCACTGGACAGAGCAGGAGGGACCCAGAGGCCACAGGGTTCTACAAAGCAAGGATCTTCCACTCCCACTGCCAAGTGGCTGGAGGAAAGTTGCATTTATTGAGTCTTTTTCTAAACCAAAGTTGGTGTCCAAAGTCACAGCTCTGCCAAGGCCCCTGATTGACACCCAGAAGAGAGCATCAGCTGCTTCTCTCCAACACACAGCCCCGAGTCTTCTTTATACTGGGCCTTGCATAAACACATGTTTCTTATGCTTTCAACAACCATATGAGATGGGTTTAATATTTTTCTCTTTTACTCATGAGGAAATGGCCTGTCTAGGGTCACCTGCTGGAATTTAAACATTCATTGTGATGTCTGAGCATTTCTCTCACACCACCATACCCCATGGACCTCAGTTCTAAAGGAAAAGATCTTTCCATCATGGCACTCAAATCGTCAATGTGACATTTTGAAACATATGTGAGAGACTGAATGAACAATGACTACATATGGTGATGAGATTCTGACTTGCAATCTGTATAGCCACAAAACTGGGAAGCCAAACCACAACCACTGTGGTGACCAGCCCGGAAGGATCAGCATCCGGCAGCGACTGCAGCTTCCTTGTGTTTTATCCTTGTTCCCTTCCCAACACGGGACAAACCAGATAAAGCCCAATATGTGCTTCAAAACAATCACATAGGATGCCCCACTTCTAGTTAGTCTGCCTCCAGCTCCCCCACGCCAACAGCCTCCAGTCAGAGCACACCTGAAGCCTCCCCTTTTCCACTAGGAAGCATCCCCAACTCCCTGCCTGCCTTGGAGCCTCTGCCCAACACCATGGTGCTGGCTGTGGCTGACTCCCTTGCTATAGCTCTGAACGTATGGCTTCTGCTTGCTCTCATCTGGATGGTCTTTGTTGTTTTCACCTAAGTTTGTTAAGAATATTCTGCATGTACAAGTGTTCAGATAACTGGTGATGAAACTTACCAAATAAACAGGACCTCGGTGATAATACCATGCACAGCCTCGGGTGATGAAAGCAAACTAGGTAAATTAAAATTCTATTTTACACTAAAATAAAATTCATTAAATTCTGTCTCCACCATTTCAATATTACATTTTAAATATTGCCTGCCTCACTATCCCACCCACCCCAAAGGGTCTCTCTTGGCAGGAAGGGGAAAGGGTGAGAGTGGGGACAGATTCTTTTTGTCACATCTATCTGAGAAATCTATCTGAGAACCAAGGACTGCCTGATAATTTGGAAACAGCGGAACTCAGTGGCATGACCTCCGGAGAGAGGGAAGGACAGGGTTTGCGATACACCAGAAGTGCCCTATAGGTATAAAAGGACAATTTAGCACGTGCAAGCCATAACTCAGCAAGAAGCTACTGCTTTGAGAAATTACTATTGGGCAGTTATAAGCCAGCAGTCTCTACGGGTACTGAAAGCCGTGTCCACAAATGAGAAGGCAAGGTCCTGGACTCACTGCATTTTTGTAAAAAAAAAAAAATGGAAGGACACAAACTGCAGTGTCAACAGATGTGAATTCTGAGTAGCAGGGGCGGCGGGGGGAGACACAGATGGCTTCTGTTTTGTTTTCATTTAATTTTGTTCTGTGTTGTGTGTGTGTGTGTGTGTATGTGTGTGTGTGTGTGTGTGTGTGTGTGTGTGTGTGTGTGTGTGTGTGTGTGTGTTTTCCACGTGTTCTGCAATAAACACCCTAAACTTCTGGAATTAGAAAAGTTATTTTTAAGAATATAAGTGTTGGGGTGTGGGGGAAGATGGTATATCTTTCAAGACATTGTGAGGTGATGGCATAAAAGTTACCAAAGGTCACTGCTGAGAGGTAAGCTGTGAACTTATAAAATGTTACTGTGAGAAAATATTTTGAAATTGATAGAAAGTGTTGGAGAGTAAAGAATTTGTCAGTATCTCTAGGGTTAGAAATCACGATGAGCGCACTTCTGGCTCAGGGCCCTTGCACTGACTGTTCCCTCTGTCCTGACACTTTTCCCTAGATTTCTGCCTGCCATCCTTCCTCATTTCCTCAGGTATTTGCTCCAGATCTTCATCAGACCATGCTATATAGAAAGCATGCCCCACACTCTGTCATGAACGTGTTTACCTGTTCATTGTCCTCCCCTCACTAGAACATCGTGTGCCTGAGAGCAGGGACTAGTTCTGTTTTGTTCATTGATATATATATATATATATGCCTGGGGCTTGACACAATAGATATAATAGGTGCTCAAAGTATTTGTTGAATGGAAAAATGAGTAAATGAATGAAGTCATTTCAAACCAGTTAGAGGTTTTAAGGGGTGGTACAAGTGTTATTTTCTGGTATTGGATTGGGAGACCCAAGTCTGTCTCCTCATGGGCTCCTTGAAGGTGATATGTACACTAGACTCTCAAAGCAAAGCAATGGCCTTGGCCTCAAACTTCCACATATTTAATCTTTAATGAGCTCTTCCAGTCCATGGGAAGAGGGTGTAAAGGACTTAGAGCTATAGAACCCAGACTGTGGCTCATAAGTTTCAACTTCCACTAAAAGGAACCAGAATAGAAAAGTGGCTGATTTCATGCCTGGGGCTGAAAGCATACAAGATGAGCCTAGGACACCTTGTCATGCCTGAAAACAAGGAGCTCTTAATGTCTACTAGACTGATGTCAAAATAGACCCCAGAACCAGCCTGAAGGGGTTCCCACTGCCCAAAGACAGGGCCATTTGAATAATAATGGCAGTGTTTTGAAACATACCAAGTATATTAAAATCTATGAGTTCATATGGATACTATTTTAAAAATCCAAAATAAAACAAAATTAATCAGTTATCTTGGGAAATTGATAAGGTACAAATTTATTATTCTGGAAATTTATAAAAGGAAGGGAAAAAATTGAGCATTGTTCCTATTCTTTTCTACAGTCTGTATTTCAAGATAACCAAATAAAGAGAAGAGATAATGTTTCCTCTGTAGAAATCCATTCAAGCTAATAAATGAAGAAGGAAAGAGATGTTTAGAAAATCACCATTTTTCAAATCCCCAGTGAAATAATGGATCTAGGTAGCAATAATTAATGGTTGCTAACCATTAAGTAAAAGTCAATGGAGGATATGATAATGGGTGGATCAGGGTGAAAAACTAAACCCACTGATCAATGTCATAGTCACTGAGGGTGGCAACCAGACTTAGGTGTCTCTCGGGCTGATGAAATTGGAAATACATGGCACCACCTAGAAAGTAATCTTGCATGCATGCACATACACACACACTCACACAAGCATTAATTTAATAAAGCCTTTGACTGTAATTCACAGGAGATAGGAACTATTGGGGATAGAGGAAGAGATTATCAGACCATCCCTGGAAGCAGTAAGCCAAATTCAGATATGTGAAAAATTCTGCAGGACAAATGACTCTCTTTCTTCAACAGCCATATGGTTTTAAAGAAACAGAAGAGGGAAGTGTTAGATCAAAGGAGACTTGAGACAGAGCAGCCAAATGCAGTATGTGGCCCTTGTTTGCATCCTGACTTGAACAAACCAACCTCAAAGTTGTTTTCAGGATAATCATGGAAAAGTGAAAATAAGCCAAGTATTAGATACTATTAGGAATTATAATACTTATTTTGTTGAATGTGATGATATTGTGATTGGAGTTTTTAAGTCATTATTTTTAAAACTACGTACTGAAGTAGTTGCTCATACAAGTATATGATGTCTAGGATTTGCTTTAAAATACTCCAGCAAAAAATAGAAGTGAGAGAACAGCTGAGACAAGAGTGTTGAAAAGTGGGTCTTTGTGGAAGCAGGTGTGGTCCCTGTGGTTTTACAACCATGTACCTTCTCCTCGTCATGGGAAGAAGGACAGATTTGCTTTTTTTAAAAAAACATTTCCAATTTATTATAGACTAATACTTTTATAAAATACAATAAAAGTGAATTATCAAAAAAATTAAATGATAAAAAACCAGACATACAAGATATAAGTCAAAATTTTTCATTGTATTCAACAGACATAAAATTATATTTCAATAAATATAATCAAAACAAACATACGTAAAAAGAGAAAAGACTTTTAAAACTTTTTTTTTTTTTCTTTTTGAGGCAGTGTCTCACTCTGTTGCCCAGGCTGGAGTATAGTGGTGCTATCATAGTTCACTGCAGCCTCCAACTCCTGGACTCAGGCGACCCTCCTGCCTCAGCCTCCTGAGAAGCTAGGACTACAGACATGAGCCACCTCGCCTGGCCAAGGCAGAAGAGATTTTAAAGCAATTTCAGCAAGCTCAGAATATTCATTTAAAACTGTTATCCAAAAATAAAGCAAATAATGTTGTATTTTCAAAATTTGTCTTCAGTCCTTGGTCAGTAGCCAGTTTCAATTTATTCTGTAAAGTCACAGTTTCATTTAAATTATCCACATCTGGTGGAGCCAAGATGGCCAAATAGGAACAGCTCCGGTCTACAGCTCCCAGCGTGAGTGACGCAGAAGACGGGTGATTTCTGCATTTCCATCTGAAGTACCGGGTTCATCTCACTAGGGAGTGCCAAACAGTGGGTGTAGGACATTGAGTGAAGCACACCACGCGTGAGCTGAAGCAGGGCGAGGCATTGCCTCACTCTGGAAGCACAAGGGGTCAGGGAGTTCCCTTTCCTAGACAAAGAAAGGGGTGACAGACGGCACCTGGAAAATCGGGTCACTCCCACCCTAATACTAAGCTTTTCTGACGGGCTTAAAAAACGGCACACCAGGAGATTATATCTCACATCTGGCTTGGAGGGTCCTATGCCCACAAAGTCTCGCTGATTGCTAGCACAGCAGTCTGAGATTAAACTGCAAGGCGGCAGTGAGGCTGGGAGAGGGGCACCCACCATTGCCAAGGCTTGATTAGGTAAACAAAGCAGCCAGGAAGCTCGAACTGGGTGGAGCCCACCACAGTTCAAGGAGGCCTGCCTGCCTCTGTAGGCTCCACCTCTAGGGGCAGGGCACAGACAAACAAAAAGACAGCAGTAACCTCTGCAGGCTTTAATGTCCCTGTCTGACAGCTTTGAAGAGAGTAGTGGTTCTCCCAGCATGCAGCTTGAGATCTGAGAACAGGTAGACTGCCTCCTCAAGTTGGTCCCTGACCCCCGAGGAGCCTAACTGGGAGGCACCCCTCAGTAGGGGCAGACTGACACCTCACACAGCCGGGTACTCCTCTGAGACAAAACCTCCAGAGGAATGATCAGGCAGCAGGATTCACGGTCCACAAAAATCCGCTGTTCTGCAGCCACTGCTGCTGACACCCAGGCAAATAGGGTCTGGACTGGACTTCTAGGAAACTCCAACAGACCTGCAGCTGAGAGTGCTCTCTGTTAGAAGGAAAACTAACAAACAGAAAGGACATCCACACCAAAAACCCATCTGTACGTCACCATCATCAAAGGCCAAAAATAGATAAAACCAAAAAGATGGGGAAAAAACAGAGCAGAAAAACTGGAAACTCTAAAAAGCAAGCGCCTCTCCTCCTCCAAAGGAACACAGTTCCTCACCAGCAATGGAACAAAGCTGGATGGAGAATGACTTTGACAAATTGAGAGAAGGCGGCTTCAGACGATCAAACTTCTCTGAGCTACAGGAGGAAACTCAAGCCAAAGGCAAAGAAGTTAAAAACTTTGAAAAAGAATTAGACGAATGTATAACTAGAATAACCAATACAGAGAAGTGCTTAAAAGAGCTGATGGAGCTGAGAGCCAAGGCTCAAGAACTACGTGAAGAATGCAGAAGCCTCAGGAGCTGATGTGATCAACTGGAAGAAAGGGTATCAGCGATGGAAGATGAAATGAATGAAATGAAGCGAGAAGGGAAGTTCAGAGAAAAAAGAATAAAAAGAAATGAACAAAGCCTCCAAGAAATATGGGACTATGTGAAAAGACCAAATCTACATCTGATTGGGTACCTGAAAGTGATGGGGAGAATGGAACCATGGGGAAAACACTCTGCAGGATATTATCCAGGAGAACTTCCCCAATCTAGCAAGGCAGGCCAACATTCAGATACAGGAAATACAGAGAATGCCACAAAGATACACCTCGAGAAGAGCAACTCCAAGACACATAATTGTCAGATTCACCAAACTTGAAATGAAGGAAAAAATGTTAAGAGCAGCCAGAGAGAAAGGTCGGGTTACCCACAAAGGGAAGCCCATCAGACTAACAGCTGATCTCTTGGCAGAAACTCTACAAGCCAGAAGAGAGTGGGGCCCATATTCAACATTCTTAAAGAAAAGAATTTTCAACCCAGAATTTCATATCCAGCCAAATTAAGCTTCATAAATGAAGGAGAAATAAAATACTTTACAGACAAGCAAATGCTGAGAGATTCTGTCACCACCAGGCCTGCCCTAAAAGAGCTCCTAAAGGAAGCACTAAACATGGAAAGGAATATCTGGTACCAGCCACTGCAAAAACATGCCAAATTGTAAAGACCATCGAGGCTAGGAAGAAACTGCATCAACTAACGAGCAAAATAACCAGCTAACAGCATAATGACAGGATCAAATTCACACATAACAATATTAACTTTAAATGTAAATGGACTAAATGCTCCAATTAAAAGACACAGACTGGCAAATTGGATAAAGAGTCAAGACCCAGCAGTGTGCTGTATTCAGGAAACCCATCTCACGTGCAGAGACACACATAGACTCAAAATAAAAGGATGGAGGAAGATCTACCAAGCAAATGGAAAACAAAAAAAAGGCAGGGGTTGCAATCCTAGTCTCTGATAAAACAGACTTTAAACCAACAAAGATCAAAAGAGACAAAGAAGGACATTACATAATGGTAAAGGGATCAATTCAACAAGAAGAGCTAACTATCCTAAATATATATGCACCCAATACAGGAGCACCCAGATTCATAAAGGAAGTCCTGAGTGACCTACCAAGAGACTTAGACTCCCACACAATAATAATGGGAGACTTTAACACCCGCACTGTCAACATTAGACAGATCAATGAGACAGAAAGTTAACAAGGATACCCAGGAATTGAACTCAGCTCTGCACCAAGCAGACCTAATAGACATCCACAGAACTGTCCACCCCAAATCAACAGAATATACATTTTTTTCAGCACGACACCACACCTCTTCTAAAATTGACCACATAGTTGGAAGTAAAGCACTCCTCAGCAAATGTAAAAGAACAGAAATTATAACAAACTGTCTCTCAGACCACAGTGCAACCAAACTAGAACTCAGGATTAACAAACTCACTCAAAACCACTCAACTACATGGAAACTGAACAACCTGCTCCTGAATGACTAGTTGGTCAATAACGAAATGAAGGCGGAAATAAAGATGTTCTTTGAAACCAATGAGAACAAAGACACAACAATCTCTGGAACACATTCAAAGCAGTGTGTAGAGGGATATTTATAGCACTAAATGCCCACAAGAGAAAGCAGAAAAGATCCAAAATTGACACCCTAACATCACAATTAAAAGAACTAGAAAAGCAAGAGCAAACACATTCAAAAGCTAGCAGAAGGCAAGAAATAACTAAAATCAGAACAGAACTGCTCCAAAAAATTAAGGAATCCAGGAGCTGTTTTTTTGAAATAATCAACAAAATTGATAGACTGCTAGCAAGACTAATAAAGAAGAAAAGAGAGAAGAATCAAATAGATGCAATAAAAAAATGATAAAGGGGATATCACCACCAATCCCATGGAAATACAAACTACCATCAGAGAATACTACAAACACTTCTACACAAATAAACTAGAAAATCTAGAAGAAATGGATAAATTCTTCGACACATACACCCTCCCAAGACTAAACCAGGAAGAAGTTGAATCTCTGAATAGACCAATAACAGGCTCTGAAATTGTGGCAATAATCAATAGCTTACCAACCAAAAAGAGTCCAGGACCAGATGGATTCACAGCCGAATTCTACCAGAGGTACAAGGAGGAACTTCTACCATTCCTTCTGAAACTATTCCAATCAATAGAAAAAGAGGGAATCCTCCCTAACTCATTTTATGAGGCCAGCATTATCCTGATACCAAAGCCGGGCAGAGACACAACAAAAAAAGAGAATTTTAGACCAATATCCTTGACGAACATTGATGCAAAAATCCTCAATAAAATACTGGCAAACCGAATCCAGCAGCACATCAAAAAGCTTATACACCATGATCAAGTGGGCTTCATCCCTGGGATGCAAGGCTGGTTCAACATATGCAAATCAATAAATGTAATCCAGCATATAAACAGAACCAAAGACAAAAACCAAATGATTACCTCAATAGATGCAGAAAAGTCCTTTGACAAAATTCAACAACCTTCATGTTAAAAACTCTCAATAAATTAGGTATTGATGGGATGTATCTCAAAATAATAAGAGCTATCTATGACAAACCCACAGCCAATATCATACTGAATGGGCAAAAACTGGAAGCATTCCTTTTGAAAACTGGCACAAGACAGGGATGCCCTCTCTTACCACTCCTATTCAACATAGTGTTGGAAGTTCTGACCAGGGCAATTAGGCAGGAGAAGGAAGTAAAGGGTATTCGATTAGGAAAAGAGGAAGTCAAATTGTCCATGTTTGCAGATGACATGATTGTATATCTAGAAAACCCCATTGTCTCAGCCCAAAATCTCCTTAAGCTGATAACCAACTTCAGCAAAGTCTCAGGATACAAAATCAATGTACAAAAATCACAAGCATTCTTATACACCAGTAACAGACAAACAGAGAGCCAAATCATGAGTGAACTCCCATTCACAATTACTTCAAAGAGAATAAAATACCTAGGAATCCAACTTACAAGAGATGTGAAAGACCTCTTCAAGGAGAACTACAAACCACTGCTCAATGAAATAAAAGAGGACACAAACAAATGGAAGAACATTCCATGCTCATGGGTTGGAAGAATCAATATCGTGAAAATGGCCATACTGCCCAAGGTAATTTATAGATTCAATGCCATCCCCATCAAGCTACCAATGACTTTCTTCACAGAATTGGAAAAAAACTACTTTAAAGTTCATATGGAACCAAAAAAGAGCCCGCATTGCCAAGTCAATCCTAAGCCAAAAGAACAAAGCTGGAGGCATCACGCTACCTGACTTCAAACTATACTACAAGGCTACAGTAACCAAAACAGCATGGTACTGGTACCAAAACAGAGACATAGATTAATGGAACAGAACAGAGCCCTCAGAAATAATGCCACATATCTACAACTATCTGATCTTTGACAAACCTGACAAAAACAAGCAATGAGATAAGGATTCCCTATTTACTAAATTGTGCTGGGAAAACTGGCTAGCCATATGTAGAAAGCTGAAACTGGATCCCTTCCTTACACCTTATACAAAAATTAATTCAAGATGGATTAAAGACTTATATGTTAGACCTAAAACCATAAAAACCCTAGAAGAAAACCTAGGCATTACTCCTTCCTTCCTTCCTCCCACCCTTCCTCCCTCCCTCCTTCCTTCCTGTCTCTCTTTCTTTTTCTTTCTTTTCTTCCCTCTGTTGCCCAGGCTGGAGTGCTACTCGGCTCGCTGCAGACTCCCTGCCTCTGGCTCCCGTGATTCTCCTGCCTCGGCCTGCAGCCTGCCTGGGATTGCGGCCGAGCGCCACCACCCCTCCCTGGTTTTTCTCCTTTGGCTGGAGGCGCGGTTTTGCCATGTTGGCCAGGCTGGTTTCCAGCTCCTGACCTTCAGTGGTCTGCCCACCTTGGCCTCCCGAGGTGCTGGGACTGCAGATGGGGTCTCGCTCACTCGGCTCTCGGTGTTGCCCAGGCTGGAGTGCGGTGGTGTGGTCTTGGCTCGCTGCAGCCTCCGCCTCCCAGCCGCCTGCCTTGGCCTCCCAGGGTGCTGGGATTGCAGCCTCTGCCCTGCCGCTGCCCTGTCAGCGAGGTGGGGAGCCTCACTGCCTGGCCACCCATCGTCTGGGATGTGAGGAGCGCCTCTGCCCGGCCGCTGCCCCATCTGGGAGGTAAGGAGCGCCTCTGCCCGGCCGCCGCCCCGTCTGGGAGGTGAGGAGCGACTCTGCCTGGCCACCCCGTCTGGGAAGAGGTGAGGAGCGTCTCTGCCCGGCCGCCCCATCTGGGAAGTGAGGAGTGCCTCTGCCTGGCTGTCTTCTTTGTCAAATAGAGGATTGAGTTATTATCATTGATCCATACAAAGTCCCTCTCTCATTTATTTTCTTTAATTCCCACCCCCCATTTCTATTCCCTGTCTTCCCATGTGCAACCTTCCTAATATGTTTGATATGCATCTTTTTGTTTGTATATATCTTTAGAAAATGTTCATTGTTTTGTGTGCAAAAAAAATTAATTAAAAAAAAGAATTTATACGAATACAGTTATCTGGATTGAAAAGAAAAAAAAAAAAGAAAACCTAGGCATTACCATTCAGGACATAGGCATGGGCAAGGACTTCATGTCTAAAACACCAAAAGCAATGGCAACAAAAGCCAAAATTGACAAATGGGATCTAATTAAACTAAAGAGCTTCTGCACAGCAAAAGAAACTACCATCAGAGTGAACAGGCAACCTACAAAATGGGAGAAAATTTTTGCAACCTACTCATCTGACAAAGGGCTAATATCCAGAATCTACAATGAACTCAAACAAATTTACAAGAAGTAAACAAACAACCCCAACAAAAAGTGAGCAAAGGACATGAACAGACACTTCTCAAAAGAAGACCTTTATGCAGCCAAAAAAACACATGCAAAAATGCTCATCATCACTGGCCATCAGAGAAATGCAAATCAAAACCACAATGAGATACCACCTCACACCAGTTAGAATGGCCATCATTAAAAAGTCAGGAAACAACAGGTGCTGGAGAGGATGTGGATAAATAGGAACACTTTTACACTGTTGGTGGGACTGTAAACTAGTTCAACCATTGTGGAAGTCAGTGTGGCGATTCCTCAGGGATCTTGAACTAGAAATATCATTTGACCCAGCCATCCAATTACTGGGTATATACCGAAAGGATTATAAATCACACTTCTATAAAGACACATGCACACGTATATTTATTGTGGCACTATTCACAATAGCAAAGACTTGGAACCAACCTAAATGTCCAACAACGATAGACTGGATTAAGAAAATGTGCCACATATACACCATGGAATACTATGCAGCCATAAAAAATGATGAGTTCATGTCCTTTGTAGGGACATGGATGAAACTGGAAATCATCATTCTTAGTAAACTATTGCAAGGACAAAAAACCAAAGACCGCATGTTCTCACTCATAGGTGGGAATTGAACAATGAGAACACATGGACACAGGAAGGGGAACATCACACTCCGGGGACTGTTGTGGGGTGGGGGGAGGGGTTAGAGATAGCATTAGGAGATACACCTAATGCTAAATGACGAGTTAATGGGTGCATCACACCAGCATGGCACATGGATACATACGTAACAAACCTGCACATTGTGCACATGTACCCTAAAACTTAAAGTACATTAAAAAAAATTATCCACATCTATTGATGAAAGAAATAGATTCCAGAACCAGAGTTTTCTTATGTGAGCATTGTATCTGATACAAATAAAATTCAAATTCCACAAGTATACAGGTATACAGTAATAGGCCATCCACTACATTTCTGATTATTGTTGATGAGACAAAACATGTCATAAAAATCTTAGAAATTCTAATTTTTGGTTTTGCCTTTTGATGTTTTCTTGCATTCCTTCCTTACATGGAAATTTAAAGATCATTAAAAATACCTAACAAATACCATATGATCTCACTGATATCTAGAATCTAAAATAAAGTAGAAGCAGAGAGTAGAACAGTGGTTACCAGAGAGTTGGGGAGGGGAGAGAGAAGAGAAGAATGTGGAAAGGTTGGTCAATGGGTACAAAGGTACAATAGATAAGTCCTAGCATCTATGGCACAGTAGGGTGACCATGGTGAACAGTAAGGTATTGTATATCACAAAATAGCTACAAGAGAGGTTTTTGAATGTTCTTACCATAAAGAAACAAGTACATGAGGTAGTAAACATGCTAAATACACAAATTTGATCATTATACAACACATATGTATCAAAACATCAAATTGTCCCTCATAATATGTGCAATTACAATTGTTTCAATTTAAAAATTAATTAATTAAAAAATAAATTTAAGAGACCTGAGATATCAGAAAAATCAGTAAGTCTGGATGTCCAGTTTACTCTTTAAACACTGGGTCAAACGGATTCCTTATCTTGCAGAAGCATGATGACTTTGTTCTGCATTTTGTTCCTGACAGACTTCTTCTGCCAAAACGATTGGATCTCAGCATGCAGTAAGAGATTATTGTGTTCCACTCACATATTATCACATAAAAGAAGGAAAATCTTTAGTGCATTTGTCTTCATGTAATTCACAAATTCTTATTTCATTACTGGGTATACTATTCAGTTCACTGGGGGTCTTTTAGGATTTTTTTTAGTGTTTTTGGTTGCAAGACTTTCTCACTGAATGAAACCATGCATTTGACTTACATTCTGCCACAAACTCCTTAATCTGGATGACTGCTGTCTCTGCTCCAGAATATTCTCCTGTCATTGCAGCTGTCAGAACACAAGAATACACTCTCCACACACTTTAAACTCAAAGCCACATTTGTGGACAATGTATTCTTTCATAGGATTTTGTTGTTGTTGTTGTTTGAGATAGGGTGGTCTTCACTCTGTTGCCCAGGCTGAAGTACAGTGACGCAATCACAGTTCACTGCTGCCTTGGCCTCCCAGGTTCAAATGAGCCTTCCACTTCAGCCTTCCAAGTAGCTAGGACCACAGGTGTGCACCACCACCCTGTTAATTTTTTTAGTTTTTGAAGAGACAGCATCCCACTATGTTGTTCAGGCTAGTCTCAAACTTCCAGGCTCAAGGGATCTTCCTGAGTCAGCCTCCCAAAGTGTTGGGATTACAGATGTGAGCCACCACGCCCAGCCTCTTTCATAGTTTTATGTAGTTCAGAGCTAGTTGTGTTGATTGGTAATGGAGCTAAATTCTTCATATCGGCATCATGTTCAAATTGCACGCATACTAGAACGGCAACATTAGCAAACCCACACATTCTTTGAACTACAGTGAAAAATTCACCAGTTTTATCTGTTCTAAGGGTTGGTTTTCTGTATCACTGGGCAGTTCTTGAGTACATCGAGCTATGTTATTGAAACATGGGATTAAAATGACACAGGTTTAAAAATAAATAATTAGACTTTTATTTCTCTAACTTAATAATTTGCTAAACCAAAACCAAACAAGCTTGAATAAAAATTGAAAATATGAAGTTAGAAAATTAGTAAATGCTTACATTTCTCAGATTTTTATAACTTTGGATTTCAATCATCACACTAAAACTGAAACCATACATGTTGTAACATGTATCTAGTACACAGATTATACCATGCACAATTTGTCATGTGAGTTTCACAAATGCAAACTGGTCCTGCCCTGGAGATGAGTCTAGTGGTCACACACTTGGGTGTCATGGCAGTGTCCGACTGCTATAGAAGTTACTCAGTGCTTGCTCTAGTTTCTGTACTGATTTCCTCAGGGATCGGGAACAGACTGTGGACAGCATGGGTTCATGGAGCACAGTTTGAGAAGCATGGCATTGTACTATTCTCTGTGCTTTTGAGTGTATATGTTTTTTAATACTGCATAACAAACTATCACAAAATTAACATCTTAAACCCACACACACTTATCTCACAGCTTTCATGGGTTAGGAGTCCAGGTGGGCATAGCTAGGTCCTTTGCTCATGGTTTCACAAAGCTGCAGTCAAGGTGTCAGTGGGCTGCATTCCCATCTGAAGGATGCAACTTGGAAAGAATACACTTCAAGCTAACTCAGGTTTGGAGAACTTCAGCTTCTCGCAGTGGTAGGACTGAGGTCCTCAGCTCCTGCGGGCTGCTGCTCCCCTCCAGCGGTTTATAAGGCAGCTGTTTGCTTCGTTGGGACCAGCAGAAGAGAAAGTCTCTTTTAAAGAGCTCACTTGATTAGGTCACACCTGGCCAGGTAAATCACTCTTTCAGTTAATTTTAAGTCAATTGATTAGAGATCTTAATTATATCTTCAAAATTACTTCACCTTTACCACCTAATGAAACCTAATCATGGACGCCACCACATGGGGACATCATGGGACTCTCTTAGAAGCTGGTTGTGGTGGCTCACACCTGTAATCCCACCTACTCTAGAGGCTGAGGCACAAGAATCACTTGAACCCGGGAGTTGGAGCTTACAGTGAGCCAAGATGGCACCACTGCACTCCAGCCAGGGAGACAGAATGAGACTCTGTCTCAAAAAAAAATGTATAATGTCCAAGATGGCCAAATAGGAACAGCTCCAGTCTACAGCTCCCAGCGTGAGCGACGCAGAAGACGGGTGATTTCTGCATTTCCAACTGAGGTACTGGGTTCGTCTCACTGGGGCTTGTCAGACAGTGTCTGCAGGGCAGTGGGTGCAGCCCACCGAGTGTGAGCCGAAGCAGGGTGGGGCATGGCCTCACCCAGGAAGTACAAGGGGTCAGGCAATTCCCTTTCCTAGCCAAGGGAAGCTGTGACAGATGGCACCTGGAAAATCGGGTCATTCCCACATAATACTATGTTTTTCCAATGGTCTTAGCAAATGGCACACCAGGAGATTATGTCCTGAGTCTGGCTCAGAGGGTCCCATGCCCACAGAGCCTTGCTCATTGCTAGCACAGCAGTCTGAGATCAAACTGCAAGGCGGCAGCAAAGCTGAGGGAGGGATGCCCGGCATTACTGAGGCTTGAGTAGGTAAACAAAGTGGCAGGAAGCTTAAATTGGGTGGAGCCCACCACAGCAAGGAGGCCTTCCTGCCTCTGTAGACTCCACCTCTGGGGGCAGGGCATAGCTGAGCAGAAGGCAGCAGAAACCTCTGCAGACTTAAATGTCCCTGTCTGACAGCTTTGAAGAGAGTAGTGGTTCTCCCAGCACAAAGCTTGAGATCTGAGAACGGACAGACTGCCTCCTCAAGTGGGTCCCTGACCCCCAAGTAGCCTAACTGGGAGGCACCCTCCAGTAGGGGCAGACTGACACCTCACACAGCCAGGTACTCCTCTGAGACAAAACCACCAGAGGAATGATCAGACAGCAACATTTGCTGTTCACCAACATCCGCTGTTCTGCAGCCTCCGCTGCTGATACCTAGGCAAACACGGTGTGGAGTGGACCTCCAGCAAACTCTAACAGACCTGCAGCTGAGGGTCCTGTCTGTTAGAAAGAAAACTAACAAACATAAAGGACATCCACACCAAAAACCCATCTGTACATCACCATCATCAAAGACCAAAAATAGATAAAACCACAAAGATGGGGAAAAAACAGAATAAAAAAACTGAAAATTCTAAAAATCAGAGCACCTCTCCTCCTCCAAAGGAATGCAGCTACTCACCAGCAATGGAACACAACTGGACGGAGAATGACTTTGACAAGTTGAGAGAAGAAGGCTTCAGACAATCAAACTTCTCCGAGCTAAAGGAGGAAGTTCGAAACCATGGCAAAGAAGTTAAAAACCTTGAAAAAAGATTCGACGAATGGCTAACTAGAATAACCAATGCAGAGAAGTCCTTAAAGGACCTGGTGGAGCTGAAAACCATGGCATCAGAACTATGTGACTAATGCACAAGCTTCAGTAGCTGATTTGATCAACTGGAAGAAAGGGTATCAGTGATAGAAGATCAAATGAATGAAACGAAATGAGAAGAGAAGTTTAGAGAAAAAAGAATAAAAAGAAATGAACAAAGCCTCCAAGAAATATGGGACTATGTGAAAAGACCAAATCTACATCTGATTGGGTACCTGAAAGTGACGGGGAGAATGGAACCAAGTTGGAAAACACTCTGCAGGATATTATCCAGGAGAACTTCCCCAATCTAGCAAGGCAGGCCAACATTCAAATTCAGGAAACAGAGAATGCCACAAAGATACTCCTCGAGAAGAGCAACTCCAAGACACATAATTGTCAGATTCACCAAACTTGAAATGAAGGAAAAAATGTTAAGGGCAGCCAGAGAGAAAGGCCGGGTTACCCACAAAGGGAAGCCCATCAGACTAACAGCTGATCTCTCAGCAGAAACGCTACAAGCCAGAAGAGAGTGGGGACCAATATTCAACATCTTAAAGAAAAGAATTTTCAACCCAGAATTTCATATCCAGCCAAACTAAGCTTCATAAGTGAAGGAGAAATAAAATACTTTACAGACAAGCAAATGCTGAGAGATTTTGTCACCACCAGGCCTGCCCTAAAAGAGCTCCTGAAGGAAGAACTAAACATGGAAAGGAATATCTGGTACCAGCCACTGCAAAAACATGCCAAATTGTAAAGACCATCGAGGCTAGGAAGAAACTGCATCAACTAATGAGCAAAATAACCAGCTAACAGCATAATGACAGGACCAAATTCACACATAACAATATCAACCTTAAATGTAAATGGGCTAAATGCCCCAATTAAAAGACACAGTCTGGCAAATTGGATAAAGAGTCAAGATCCATCAGTGTACTGTATTCAGGAAACCCATCTCATGTGCAGAGACACATATAGGCTCAAAATAAAGGGATGGAGGAAGATCTACCAAGCAAATGGAAAACAAAAAAAAGGCAGGGGTTGCAATCCTAGTCTCTGATAAAACAGACTTTAAACCAACAAAGATCAAAGGAGACAAAGGAGGACATTGCATAATGGTAAAGAGATCAATTCAACAAGAAGAGCTAACTATCCTAAATATATATGCACCCAATACAGGAGCACCCAGATTCATAAAGGCAGTCCTTAGAGACCTACAAAGAGACTTAGACTCCCACACAATAATAATGGGAGACTTTAACATCCCACCGTCAACATTAGACAGATCAACGAGACAGAAACTTAACAAGGATATCCAGGAATTGAACTCAGCTCTGCACCAAGCGGACCTAATAGACATCTACAGAACTGTCCACCCCAAATCAACAGAATATACATTCTTCTCAGCACCACACCACACCTATTCCAAAATTGACCACATAGTTGGAAGTAAAGCACTCCTCAGCAAATGTAAAAGAACAGAAGTTATAACAAACTGTCTCTCAGACCACAGTGCAATCAAACTACAACTCAGGATTAAGAAACTCACTCAAAACCACTCAACTACATGGAAAATGAGCAACCTGCTCCTGAATGACTAGTGGGTACATAATGAAATGAAGGCAGAAATAAAGATGTTCTTTGAAACCAACGAGAACAAAGACACAACATACCAGAATCTCTGGGACACATTCAAAGCAGTGTGTAGAGGGAAATTTATAGCACTAAATGCCCACAAGAGAAAGCAGGAAGGATCCAAAATTGACACCCTAACAACACAATTAAAAGAAATAGAGAAGCAAGAGCAAACACATTCAAAAGCTAGCAGAAAGCAAGAAATAACTCAGATTAGAGCAGAAGTGAAGGAGATAGAGACACAAAAAACCCTTCAAAAAATCAATGAATCTAGGAGCTGGTTTTTTGAAAAGACCAACAAAATTGATAGACCTAATAAAGAAAAGAGAGAAGAATCAAATAGACGCAATAAAAAATGATAAAGGGGATATCACTGCCGATCCCACATAAATGCAAACTACCATCAGAGAATACTATAAACACCTCTATGCAAATAAACTAGAAAATCTAGAAGAAATGGATAAATTCCTCGACACATGCACCCTCCCAAGACTAAACCAGGAAGAAGTTGAATGTCTTAATAGATCAGTAAGAGGCTCTGAAATTGAGGCAATAATTAATAGCTTGCCAACCAAAAAAAGTCCAGGAACAGATGGATTCACAGCCGAATTCTACCAGAGGTACAAGGAAGAGCTGGTACCATTCCTTCTGAAACTATTCCAATGAATAGAAAAAGAGGGACTCCTCCCTAACTCATTTTATGAGACCAGCATTATCCTGATACCAAAGTCTGGCAGAGACACAACAAAAAAAGAGAATCTTAGACCAATATCCCTGATGAGCATCGATGCAAAAATCCTCAATAAAATATTGGCAAACCGATTCCAGCAGCACATCAAAAAGCTTATACACCATGATCAAGTGGGCTTCATCCCTGGGTTGCAAGGCTGGTACAACATACGCAAATCAATAAATGTAATCCAGCATATAAACAGAACCAAAGACAACAACCACATGATTATCTCAATAGATGCAGAAAAGGCATTTGACAAAATTCAACAGCCCTTCATGCTAAAAACTCTTAGTAAGTTAGGTATTGATGGGACGTATCTCAAAATAATAAGAGCTATTTATGACAAACCCACAGCCAATGTCATACTGAATGGGCAAAAACTGAAAGCATTCCCTTTGAAAACTGGCACAAGACAGGGATGCCCTCTCTCACCACTCCTATTCAACACAGTGTTGGAAGCTCTGGCCAGGGCAATCAGGCAGAAGAAAGAAATAAACGGTATTCAATTAGGAAAAGAGGAAGTCAAACTGTCCCTGTTTGCAGATGACATGATTATATATCTAGAAAACCCCATTGTCTCAGCCCAAAATCTCCTTAAGCTGTTTAGCAACTTCAGCAAAGTCTCAGGATACAAAATCAATGTACAAAAATCACAAGCATTCCTATACACCAATAACAGACAAACAGAGAGCCAAATCATGAGTGAACTCCCATTCACAATTACTTCAAAGAGAATAAAATACCTAGCAATCCAACTTACAAGGGACGTGAAGGACCTCTTCAAGGAGAACTACAAACCACTGCTCAATGAAATAAAAGAGGATACAAACAAATGGAAAAACATTCCGTGCTCATGGATAGGAAGAATCAATATCACGAAAATGGCCATACTGCCCAAGGTAATTTATAGATTCAATGCCATCCCCATCAAGATACCAATGACTTTCTTCACAGAATTGGAAAAAACTACTTTAAAGTTCATATGGAACCAGAAAAGAGCCCGCATTGCCAAGTCAATCCTAAGCAAAAAGAACAAAGCTGGAGGCATCACGCTACCTGACTTCAAACTATACTACAAGGCTACAGTAACCAAAGCAGCATGGTACTGGTAACAAAACAGAGATATAGACCAATGGAACAGAACAGAGCTCTCAGAAATAATACCACACATCTACAACCATCTGATCTTTGACAAACCTGACAAAAACAAGAAATGGGGAAAGGATTCCCTATTTAATAAATTGTGCTGGGAAAACTGGCTAGCCATATGTAGAAAGCTGAAACTGGATTCCTTCCTTACACCTTATACAAAAATTAATTCAAGATGGATTAAAGACTTACATGTTAGACCTAAAATCATAAAAACCCTAGGAGAAAACTTAGGCAATATCATTCAGGACATGGGCATTGGCAAGGACTTCATGTCTAAAACACCAAAAGCAATGGCAACAAAAGCCCAAATTGACAAATGGGATATAATTAAACTAAAGAGCTTCTGCACAGCAAAAGAAACTGCCATCAGAGTGAACAGGCAACTACAGAATGGGAGAAAATTTTTGCAATCTACTCATGTGACAAAGGGCTAATATCCAGAATGTACAATAAACTCAAACAAATTACAAGAAAAAAAAACCCATCAAAAAGTGGGTGAAGGATATGAACAGACACTTCTCAAAATAAGACATTTATGCAGCCAACAGACAAAAGAATAAATGCTCATCATCACTGGCCATCAGAGAAATGCAAATCAAAACCACAATGAGATACTATCTCATGCCAGTTAGAATGGCGATCATTAAAAAGGAAACAACAGGTGCTGGAGAGAATGTGGAGAAATAGGAACACTTTTACACTGTTGGTGGGACTGTAAACTAGTTCAACCATTGTGGAAGTCAGTGTGGTGATTCCTCAAGGATCTAGAACTAGAAATACCATTTGACCCAGCAATCCCATTACTGGGTATATACCCAAAGGATTATAAATCATGCTGCTATAAAGACACATGCACACATATGTTTATTGCGGCACTATTCACAATAGCAAAGACTTGGGACCAACCCAAATGTCCATCAATGATAGACTGGATTAAGAAAATGTGGCACATATACACCTTGGAATACTGTGCAGCCATAAAAAAGGATGAGTTCCTGTCCTTTTTAGGGACATGGATGAAACTGCAAACCATCATTCTCAGTAAACTATCACAAGGACAAAAAACCAAACACCACATGTTCTCACTCATAGGTGGGAATTGAACAATGAGAACACTTGGACACAGGAAGGGGAACATCACACACTGGGGCCTGTCATGGGGTGGGGGGAGGGGGGAAGGACAGCATTAGGAGAAATATCTAATGTAAATGATGAGTCAATGGGTGCAACACACCAGCATGACACATGTATACATATGTAACAAACCTGCACATTGTGCACATGTACCCTAGAATTTAAAGTATAATAAAAAAAATAAGAGAGAAGAATCAAATAGATGCCATAAAAAATGATAAAGGGGATATCACCAAAAAAAAATGTATAATGTTAGCTGCAGATTTTCAGATGCCCTTTATCATGGTAAGGAAGTTTCCTTCTATTCCTAGATTGTTGATTGCTTTTATCATGAAAGATTGCTGAGTTTTTGTCAAATTCTTTTTCTCTTTCTATTGAGATTATGTGGCTTTAGCCTTTATTCTATTGAAAGTGGGAGAAGGCACCACAAAGGGTGGTGATGATTTTTTTTTTGAGACGGAGTCTAGCTCTGTCGCCAGGCTGGAGCGCAATCTCAGCTCATTGCAATCTCCACCTCCCAGGTTCAAGTGATTCTCCTGCCTCAGCCTCCCAAGTAGCTGGGATTATAGGCAAGGGCTGCCGTGGCTAGCTAAGTTTTGTATTTTTAGTAGAGACGGGGTTTCACCATGTTGGTCAGGATGGTCCTCATCTCCTGACCTCATGATCCACCCACCTCGGCCTCCCAAAGTGCTGGGATTACAGCTGTGAGCCAACGTGCCCGGCAAGGTGGTGATCTTTTAAGGCCCAGTCACTCGGTCCTCTAGTGAAATGTGGCCATTAACTGTCCTGAGATCTCACCAACCATAGGAGCAACTTACCCCTTAGCGGGAGACTGTGGTGGGGCTGAAAGAGAAGCATGGAGAGAGGGTTTGGAAATGCTTGTTTTCCAACTGGAAACTCTTGGAGGACAGGGAAATTATTTTATACGTTTATAAATTATCTATTTGTGGCTGGGCGCGGTGGTTTTCACCTGCAATACCAGCACTTTGGGAGGCTGAGGCAGGCGGATCACAAGGTTAAGAGTTTGAGACCAGCCTGGCCAATATGGTGAAACCCCGTCTTTACTAAAAATACAAAAATTAGCCGGGTGTGGTGGCGGGCGCCTGTAGTCCCAGCTACTTGGGAGGCTGAGGCAGGAGAATTGCTTGAACCTAGGAGGCAGAGGTTGCAGTGAGCTGAGATCGCACCACTGCACTCCAGCCTGGGCAACAGAGCAAGACTCTGTTTCAAAAAAAAAAAAATTATCTATTTGTAATGCCTCATTCCTAGCACTTACCTGGCACACAGTATTCAGTAAATATTGTAGAACTGAATTTGAGATTTACATTTTAAGACTGGTAGTGACAAATGTGGGTCAACCCAGAATATGGCATCTGGAAGGTGGAGAGGTCTGGAAAATGTATAATATGAGCCACACTTGCAGGTTTGGGTCATTGCTAGGGCTGGGAGGGGGATTTTCTATATTACAGAAATACGGCAGAACAAAGGCTAGTGATTGAAGGATACAACAGGGACACAGTTTAAGCCTCTAACAATATAAAGAAGATGCTTCCAACAATCAGCCCTTCAAGCAGAGGGAGTGCTGCTTTGAGAAGCTGCATGAGCTTAGAGCAGCACAAACGGGTCTCTGGTGCCAAGTAGAGAATTAAACTCAAGAGCTTCCAAATCTGAGTTTATGAAAACTAACTTCATATGGGATTTGAGAGAAAGATAAGGGAATGATTGAACCAAACATTTAAAAACCAGATTTACATTTTAAAAATCTCATTTAAAAAAAGAAATCCTATTTCTTTTCTCTTTATCCACCCTGCAGATAATGTATTTCAAAGACATTGTACGCCTCACATGTTTATGTTGTATTATCATTAGGTCTTTAGAGTTAAATATAATCAGTCTTCGGGAATATTGAGTTTTTGTGCCATTATGTCCTGAAATCATTCATATCAAAGCTGAAATGGATTAAAATAAACATACTTTTGTCTCCGAAAGTTCAAGGTTATCTATGACTTTGGAGTTGGTAACTAGCTTTTATTTATAGGAATATAGCTGGCATTTGACTAAAAACATTCTGCATCAGGTACAAAGGTGGACTTCAGTTAAAGGTCACATTTTACTTCAGTTTTCTGTTTTTCTAACAAATGATTTGTTGCAAAATTAACAAATCTGAAACAGTTTAGCATAAATGATAGCTAGTATATGCTTAAACATATGAACTAATAAAAGCCACCTTCTGAAGTTCCAAAGAATGACAGGTATTTCTAATTTACAACTGAGTGACTGCTATTTTAATAGTAATGTAATGAACTTGTGAATTTTAGTAAATTTAATTATTGAGGAAATAACTGCATTTTGCTTATTGCATATTTGGTGTGATTAAACTTTACAGGAGAAAAAAGAATCCTCTATGTAAGAGTTTTAAACATTTTTCTGACTGCCTCAGTGACATTTGGTGCAAAACTAATAAACTCTGTTTTGTACCTAATGTGCAGTTATATTTCTTTATCACAAGCTGAGCTATATTTGGTCAGAAGCAGCCCGTTGTAAATCAGCCGCTGCTGCCACAATTCACCAAAATCAAGCAAATTCTAGAAAGATTGTTTCTTAACTTGAGCCCTTTATTAGTAATTTGCCACAATTTTATTTTATAGTCTCATTTCATCCTAACGCTTTCTCTATCATAAAAACATCAATTATTTCTGTTAATATTTTATATTAATTTGTTAAAGCAAGCTTATACAATGCCATAAACCTGTTCTGCCAGAGATTTGGTTGGCGGTTGGGAAGCCAACACAACAGACCAGTATCATAGGTCAAATATCAAATCCAATTGTTAAAAAAAAGTTAATTGAGGGCTAGCAATAGTGGGTAAAGAATATAAAGCAGGCTCCTGGCTTCAGGAACCCACAGCCTAATGGTGGAGACACACATGTGAAGAGGCCATTATGTTACAATTCAGGGGAATAATGGTGGGAGAGCAGAGGGGCACCAGCCAGCCAGTCCAAGGGAAAATATGGTATTGATATGTCTTTTCAGAGGCCCCTTGACTTAGCAGCCCTTCACTAGATTTAATAAAATTAAAATTAAGAGTAACATAATGCATTTAGGTCTCTTTTTATATTAAAATGCAAAATAACCTTGTGTTTTGGTAGGCTGGGAACAGTGGATTGCCCTCTCCAGTGTAGGTGGGCATCATCCAATCCAATTAAATCCTGAATAGAACAAAAAGGTGGAGTAAGGGAGAATTTGCTCTCTCTCTCTGCCTGTTTTCGAGCTGGGACTTCTGTCTTCTCCTGCCTTAGGAATTGGACTTGAACTGAAACTTATTCCATTGGCTCTCCTGGGTCTCCAGCTTGGTAAATACAGATCTTGGGATTTCTCAACTTCTATAATTGTGTGGACCAGTTCCTTATAATAAATGTGTCTCTCTTCAACTTCCAAAGGGGTTATTCCCAATAAGCCCATCCAAAATTAAAAATATTATAAGTCAAAAATGCATTTAATACTCCTAACCTACTGAACATCATAGCTTAGCTTAGACTGCCTTGAACATACTCAAAACACTTACATTAGCCTACAATTGGGCAAAATCATGTATTTTATAATAAAGTGTTGAATATTTTACATAATTTATTGAATACTATGCTGAAAGTGAAAAACAGAATGGTGGTATGGGTGCTCAAAGTAGGATTTCTACCAAATGCCTGTCACTTTCACACCATCCTAAAGCTGAAAAAATTTAAGTCAAACCATCATAAGTCAGGGACTTCTGTATATAGTAGCATATATATACTATGTGTACACGCACACACACACACACACACACACACACACACACACACACACACACACACTGTAGTCACAGTAGTCCCCCCTTATCTGCAGTTTTGCTTTCCACAGTTTCAGTTACCTGCCATCAATCACAAAATGAAAATATTATATGGGAAATTGCTGAAATACAAAATTCATGCCTTTTTTTAAAGAAAAACATAAAAGAGAAAAAAAAGAATTCAGAGTTTTTCATTGCATGCTGTTCTGAATAGAGTGATGAAAACTTGCGCCATCCTGCCCAGGATGTGAATAATCCTTTTTCATCCCTTTTTCTGGTGTGTCCATGCTGTATACCTCATCTACCCATTAGCCACTTAGTAGCCATCTCAGTTACCAGATCAACTGACATAGTATATATAGGTTTCATACTATCTGAGGTTTTGGGCATCCACCAGCAGTCTTGGAATATATCCCCCATAGATAAGAGGGGACTACTTGCTGTCATTCTCTCTCTCTCTTTAGCTCTCTTTCTACACACACACACACACACACACACACACAATTAGGTCTGTTTCTCTGGAAAATCCCAATAAAATATACATAATCAACCTGTGAATACCCATCAGTTTCCAGTAGAAATGGTGTGTTTCTGCCTCCACAGAGGGCTTCTCAACCCAATTAGACAAACTGAACTAATATTAAAATATTTATTTCATTGACCTAAGGTGGCCAGGGTATTATGTGGAACGTGCTGTTCAATTTAATTTTCCAGTTAAGTGAGGACGAATCCATTTCTTCCTCAAAGACTCCAAAGCATTCTCCTTTCTCCTGTGAGTTTCACCTTCAGAATGAACATTGTAATCAGAAGGAGGAATCAAAGTAGCCTCTAAGACTGTCTTGTTTCTAAAACTGGGGTGCTCTGATCAACAGCCAGAACCACTCAGGGCCCCATTAAAAGTGTGGACTTCTGGGCCCCCTTGGATGCCTCTGGGGAACCCCATGGGGATGACTGGACTTCAGGGATCCACGTGAAGCTGGATCACAGTCCTGTGAGAAGGTCTCAGAGCATATCCAACAGTCATTTTCACTGCTGCCTTTTACAGTTAATTATAGCAAGATGTGTTCTCTATGTACAATATTGTTTTGTGCAGGTTTTTTTTTTTTTTAGAACCAACTCTAGTTTCTGCCATTTCCAATCAATCTCAGTTTTCGCAGCCCTGCTAGTTCACACAGACAACTGACACTCCTGTCTGCTGTAGAGTAGCTTTAGGGAAAGAGATTATTTCCTTTTCTTCTTCTCCATTTCCACTCTAGGTTTTTTTCTGTTTAACTAAAGAAATCAGAAATTGGTCAAATCTGTATTTTCAGGGGATCTTTGTCTAGCTGTGTTAGGACTGTACTTGGTGATGTGGTGGCAGAATAAACCCCTGATTGATAAAATGTGCCATGTCTAGATGTTCTGGCAATAAAATTGTGTTCTCAAAGTGAGAACTATGGCCCCAAATGGAGTCCTACAGGGATTACCTCAACAAGGGAGGGGTCTAGTTTCATGGAGTCTTTCATTCTTCCCCACACTGCTGTCCTTTCCTCCTGGGGCATCTCTACCCTTCCTAATCTACAGGAGAGAAGGCAGTGTTTAGATTGAGATGTTTAAGCATCACTATCCAGTTGCTCCAGACAACTACATAAATAGGCTGGCATGACCTTGTTATACAAAGTTCATAATTTAACTCTATGACTCTTTCTCTGGAAGTTTCATCCAAATGTCTATAACCTGATGAACAGATAAACCAAAATGTGGTATATCCACACAATGCAATGTGAATTGACCATAAGAAGAAATGAGTGAGCCTAAAAACATTATGCTAAATGAAACGATTCGGTCACAGAAGGCACTTGAAGAGCCCTGCTGGACCAAAGCCACAGTACATCTGTACCCAAATGGCAAATCTTCAGTGAGGGCTCTGGGAAAAGAAACTCCTTCCCAGAAAGAGAAGAAGGATGGCTCAACAGTCTGATCCTAGACTTTGGACCTTCTATTTACTAGGTTTATGGCCTTAATCAAAACTTAAATTTCTCTGAACATTAATTTTTTCATCAGCAAACTTAGGAAAACACTGTCTTCATTTGTGAGGATTGAATGAGACTGTGTGTTTCAGTGCTATAGTAGTTTGTTACATAAATTAGCCCCTGATCACTTCTTCCTATTTCTACACTCTTGGTAGTCCCCTCCACATTGATTCTGTGATTAGTCATGTGACTTACTTTAACCAGTGGCACATGAACAAGCATGATGCAAGCAGAAGCTTAAAACATACTGTGCATTGGGGTTTGCCTTATACCACCTAAGTCTACCACATGAAGATGCCTGGGCTAGCCTGCTGGAGACATGTGGCTCAGCTGTCAGCCAGCCCGACCACTAGCCATGTGAATGAAGCCATCTTAGACCATCTTATCCCAGTTGAGCTGCCAGAAAACCGCAGCCATGTGACACCAGGTGCAAAAGGACCATCTAGCTGAGCTCAGCCAAAATTGCTGACCCATATATTAAAGACTACTAGAAACACACTTGTAGTCAAACAAGTGTGTTTAACTTGCTGCATTAAGGGAGAGTTACTCCAGAGGAACCAGGAAGGGAGAGTAGGGAGGGGAATATTGTAGGATTTGAGTGTCTGCTGGGTGATTCTATAATAGTATAGGGTGGGGTTTTTTTTGTTTGGTTTTGTTTTGAGACAGGCTCTCACTCTGTCCCCCAGTTGGAGTGCAATGGCGTGATCTCGGCTCACTGCAACCTCTGCCTCCTGGGTTCAAGCAATTCTCTTGCCTCAGCCTACCAAGTAGCTGGGACTACAGGGATGCACCACTACGCCTGGCTAATTTTTTTTTTTTTTTTCCTGAGATGGGGTTTTGCCATGTTGGCCAGGCTGGTCTGGAACTCTTGGCCTCAAGAAATTCACCCACCTCAGCCTCCCAAAGTGATGGAATTACAGGTGTGAGCCACCATGCCTGGCCTAAAGGGACAGGTTTTGATTGAGTGCTGTCAGGAAGTAGAGAGAACCTGGTGACTGGATCTCTTGGTAATTTTCATCTATGAGGCAGGAAGATTACAGTGGGACTAGAGTTGTCAGTGATAACTCATATTAGCTGGAGGTAGGGGAATGTTTAGTTATTTCTGAATTGCGGAATGTCTGTCCCTACATTCTTTCAGGCATAATCACAAAATGGTTTTTTCTCCATGGTCAAAAAATAGCCTTGTCTGAGTATTGTTTTTATCTTATGAAAATTGTTCATATACCTTCAGAAACACTATGGCTGTCAGCTGCTGGCTGCTGGCTGTTGGAGACAACTTTTACTTGTTTATACATAGTCATGAGCAAATACAGTGGTTGTCTTAAACCGCTAAGTTTTGGGGCTTAAATTCAGCAACAGATGAGTAATATGAGCACTGTGTAATGCCTAAAGTACTGTGCAGCCTTCCTAATTCCTTCCATGGTTATATACGCAGAAAGTTCCAACTCTAGGGGATTTTGAGTGGAGGAGGTGGGCAGAATGTGGATAGTCAATCAGGACCTGCCAAGATCTAGGGAATGGAAAGGGCCTCGGAGGCCTGAGGGGGCCACAAACCTGGCAGCAGACAGGGCCTTTTTAACCACCTCCTCCCTGAGCCTGGGTCCATCTCATTCAGATGCAGCTTCCCAGGACCAGACCTTGATGCTCTGTCTACCATCTCAGCCCCACTCCATCCAGCATTCACTCCTGGTTTGAGAGGCATCAAGACCAAAGGCAGGACCCTGGGACCTCTTCTTGGTTAACATATCTGACAGGCATAGAGCAGTCTATGATCATCTCTGCATGAACAATCTATTCTGTTCACAAAGACTTCTGTGGATTCAACCATCATAAACCACAGTGAAGCCTCTTTGATTTTTGGTAGAAGGATATACCTGCTGTTGCTCTGCATACAGAAGGTGCTGACTCATTTCAAGGAGGCATAGCTGAGGAGTAATAATTCTTGTTATTGTTTTACCCCTTGAATGGCCAATAACCCAAGTGTGAACTCTTCTTCTTTTCAAGCAGGTGGCCTTATCCTAAATCACCACTGGTCAGACCTTGGTCATAAATCTCCTGAGGACAGGCCATGCTTCTTGCAGTTACCTCTTCTCTAGCAAAACCCAGTGAAGTTCGGAGGGTTATGGGGGGGAAAGGGTGATCAATCTTATTTTCCTCTTGTAAATACTCCGTAGGGTGTCTCCTACTGACAGTTTTAAAATGGACTCAAACCTAACCAACTTCTAAGAAGTATTATTTCACTCAACCACAAAAATGTGTTTTTCCATTCATTCTCAAAGCCAAAGGCAGTTACTTTATCAGAATCTGTCAAAGTCAGGTACAGAAAGATCCAAATGACTGAAAAGCAACAATTCATACTGGCTTCACGAAAACGAAGCAAGTAAATCCCAGTGGGAACACTGGGACATGTGTCTCAGTTCAATAACTTCTTGTAAGAAAATAGGAAGCATTCCCTTCCATTGAGAGTGTTGAATTACATTTTATGTGAGAAATTATTATTATTACTAATCACAGGGGACTTTTGAATCTCAGTGGATCCTTCCTTCCTTCTTGCTCTATGAGAGCAGCAGAGAGGCAACACTGGCTAATTGCAGTCAGATGTATCAACTCAATCACGATAAACTAGATCTTCCACTCCTGACTGTACAGTTTGTCAGACAATGTCAATGTTAAAATAGAAACGAAATCCATACTTCGAAGACACAGTCACTCAGAAAAGTGTTTCTACCCTTGGTTTAAGAAATCCTCTGGCCAGATTCCTGGCTCTGTACCCCACTGGCTATCTCATAAGAGTTTTGCATTTCGATTCCCTTGTTTGTAGAAAGTGTAGGATTGCTATGAGGAACAAGTGACAAAATGCAAAATTGCTTTGAAAAATATAAAATAATAAGCATAGTCTCTGTGAGACTTCATAAATTTAATTTGTTATTTCATGAAATCTTACCATAATTCTATCACAGTGAGATAAATGGCAACAACTTAAAACCATCTTTCCCAGAAGTAACAAGAATAACTTGTGAGCTTCTTGAGGATAAGAGCCATTTCCAACCCACTGTATAACCACTGTCTATCTCCAAGGAAAGGTTCCCAGGATATGTCTGTTAAATAGAGAGAAAATGGAATGCTGACTGGATGGATGAATGGATGCATAGACAAATGGATGGGCAGATGGGTGGATGGAAGGATAGATGGATGAATGGATGGATGGATGAGTGGATGGATGGATGCACGGCCAAGATACTATGCACCAGGATGGGTATTTAGGTTGTCAAAATATTAAAATACTTCTACATTAGTAGGTAAATATCTATTTCCCTGAGCTCCTCAAATGTCCCCTATTGTCCTGGCCTCCTTGGATCTTCATTCTCCTAAAAAGCCATAGTCCTTTCCTTTAGTTCAGCAACTAAAGGATTGTTGTCTGGCACAGCAATCTATGTTGGCAGGCAATCTAAATGGTAGATCGACAGCTTCCTCTTCTTCGTAGATGCCCGTGTACCACCCAACTGTGAGATATTTTGAATATCCCTCTTGCTTGGATTGATGACCATTTCATTACTGAGCTAGTTTTAGGCTATTGGCTGTAGGCAATTTTCTTAATAAATCCCATGAGTTTTAAATGTGTTGTCAGTATTTCCTAGCTCATAGGGTAAAACTTCTTCAAGATATTACATTGTAATCTGAGGTCCTTTAAGGCTTTAATGTGTTGTTGAGTTTCCTTTTTTAACCACACTCCCAAATTTCCAAATAATGATTTCTACATGTGGGCTGGGATTGTTTTCTTAAGTAATTCCTTATTATATTCACTCACTTTCTTAATAGTATGGGTTTGGGGGATTTATGTGAGAAAAAATGCCTGCTCTGAGTATCATGACCAATGGATGCATCTAGAACAGTTGATATGGTTTGGCTGTGTCCCCACCCCCAAGTCTCATCTTGAATTGATAATCACTGCATGTCAAGGGCGGGGCCAGGTGGTGACAATTGAATCATGGGGGCAGTTTCCCCCATGCTGTTCTCATGGTAGTGAATAAGTCTCAGGAGATCTGATGATTTTATAAATGGGAGTTCCCCTGCAAAAACTCTCTTGCCTGCTGCCATATAGAGGTGACTTTGCTCCTCTTTCATCATCTTCTTCCATGATTGTGAGACCTCCCCAGCCACGCGGAATCGTGAGTCAATTAAACCTCTTTCCTTTGTAAATTACCCAATCTTGGGTATGTCTTTATTAGCAGCGTGAGAACAGACTAATAAAAGTCTTTGATTCAACCACAGAAGAACCTGTGACAGTTGTGTATGAATTCATTTTCTGTCATGTCTGTGGAGAAGAGGTGCTGGTCTCATAACAGCCTTGCTCCAGCCACATTGCTGGCACCTCATTATGTGGCTCTGAGCAACCCATGGCCTTTGGCTCCTCCACTGCTGACCATCACTTGGAATTCTGGGACCACTGCTCTCCACCTGCACTGGTACCAGCACTGCATAGCTTTGGCAGGAGTGGAGCCCCGTGCTCCATTTCCTCTCAGTTCCCTGCAACAGCCTTAGGCAGTAATGTCTGCCTCCAATACACACACTTTCCAATGATTAAACAGTTTGCAGAAGCAAAAAGTGTTGGGCACTAGCTGAGCCCTTTGTCCATCCTCCTATTTCCAGACCATGCCCAGGGTACAAAGGAAGGAGCTCTTTCCCACCCCTTATCAAACAGCTCAGAGCTTTAGTTAACAAGCTTTGGGTCAGGACCTTGAAATATAAGTTATTTTCATTGGGCCAGATTGGAGTTCTTGGGAAGGTGCACCCCCCTCACCCCTCTTAATCTTCAAAGATCCATAAGCAGAAGGGCTACCCCTGAGAATGTATTCTCCAGGTTTGAGGGCAAGAAGGGGACTCTTCTAGCCCCAATTATATCTCTTTCTGCAGCATGTCACTGTTTCTTAAAAAGCAAAGAATGCATAAACTACTTGAGAAGTTTTATCAAAGGAAAGTTGCTATAAGAAATATAACAGTTAGCATCCCGAATGTGCACTGTAAGAAAGACTGTCATACAGCCAGGACCAGGCAATGAAATGTATCAGTTGCCTCTCATTTTGAGAAGGGAAAAACATAGTGACTGTCATTCTTCAACAGAGAATATATTGAATGATATTTTATAATTAGCTTCCATCCCTCTGACACAAAGCATGAAAGAATTGGAATATCTCAATTCCCTGCATCAGAGTAACAGAAAAGAAGCATTGCAGTAATATCAGGGCAGCCACCTCCAACAGCACCTGCCAATTTTTAAGTGTAGATTTTCTTCTGCCAACATTATTCTCCAATTCCCCTACCATTAGGGAACCGGCTGAATTTTCTTGCTCGTATGTAATACAGTATTCTTTTTTTTCTGACAAGGTATAATAACTATAGTGTCAAATAGTAACACGTTAGAAGAAATAAACATAACATAGACAAAACAAGGCTTCAGTGTTTGCTGAATGCACCAACTGCATGGGTCTCCAGTGTTCCAGGGTTGATTTACATCATCATTAACTGCTCTTTTTCCCATTACCCCATTCCCTCCCATGCTCCCTGGAGGTCCCAGCACAGCAAATGCTTTTGCAAGTTCCCATGAAAGATTCCCCTCAAGCTCCCAGCCGCTATCCACCAGGCCTGGGTCTGTGCATCTGTGTGTTTCCAGGGCATGGCTTGTGCCTGGGGAACTGAAGCACTGAGCCATGAGCCTCACCAGGAAGGACTCGTAGCCTGGCTCCCAGCAGATGGTGGCAGTTGTCTGGGAGTGCGAATGGCACTAGCTGTTCCTGTTCATCTAACCTCCTTGCACAGGCGCTAACAATCTGTGGGAACAGGACAGTCCTCTCAGTCTGATTGGAGGGTCTCATTATCACTGCTGCTCAGGGCTCTCCTTACTAACAGATAAGTTCTATAATCATAACAAATAGAGTTTTTAAAAAGAAAAAAAATGAGTGCTGGTCTCATCACATCTGAGATGGGCAGGGAGAAGCAAAATAATAAAAGCCTCTCCCTTCAATGGCTCTCAAACTACTTGGTAAGAATTGGCTGTTGGGGGTGGAGCCAAGATGGCCAAATAGGAAAAGCTCCAGTCTACAGCTCCCAGCATGAGCGGCACAGAAGACAGGTGATTTCTGCATTTCCATTTGAGGTACCGGGTTCATCTCACTAGGGAGTGCCAAACAGTGGGTGCAGGACAGTTGGTGCAGCGCACTGTGCACAAGCCGAAGCAGGGCGAGGCATTGCCTCACTCAGGAAGTGCAAGGGATCAGGGAGTTCCCTTTCTTAGTCAAAGAAAGGGGTAACAGACGGCACCTAGAAAATCGGGTCAGTCCCACCCTAATACTGCGCTTTTCCAACAGGCTTGGAAAACGGCACACCAGGAGATTGTGTCCCGCACCTTACTCAGAGGGTCCTATGCCCACGGAATCTCACTGATTGCTAGCACAGCAGTCTGAGATCAAACTGCAAGGTGGCAGCGAGGCCGGGGGAGGGGCGCCCACCATTGCCCAGGCTTGCTTAGGTAAACAAAGCAGCCAGGAAGCTCGAACTGGGTGGAGCCCACCACAGCTCAAGGAGGCCTGCCTGCCTCTGTAGGCTCCACCTCTGGGGGCAGGGCATAGACAAACAAAAATCCAACAGGAACCTCTGCAGACTTAAATGTCCCTGTCTGACAGCTTTGAAGAAAGTAGTGGTTCTCCCAGCATGCACCTGGATATCTGAGAATGGACAGACTGCCTCCTTAAGTGGGTCCCTGACCCCCGAGCAGCGTAACTGGGAGGCACCCCCCAGTAGGGACAGAGTGACACCTCACTCGGCCAGGTATTCCTCTGAGAAAAAACTTCCAGAGGAACTATCAGACAGCTGAATTTGTGGTCTCACGAAAATCCGCTGTTCTGCAGCCATCGCTGCTGACACTCAGCCAAACAGGGTCTGGAGTGGACCTCTAGCAAACTCCAACAGACCTGCAGCTGAGGGTCCTGTCTGGTAGAAGGTAAACTAACAAACAGAAAGGACATTCACACCAAAAACCCATCTGTACATCACCATCATCAAAGACCAAAGGTAGATAAAACCACAAAGATGGGGGAAAAAACAGAGCAGAAAAACTGGAAACTCTAAAAAGCAGAGCACCTCTCCTCCTCCAAAGGAACGCAGTTCCTCACCAGCAATGGAACAAAGCTGGATGGAGAATGACTTTGACGAGTTGAGAGAAGAAGGCTTCAGATGATCAAACTACTCTGAGCTACGGGAGGAAATTCAAAACAATAGCAAAGAAGTTAAAAACTTTGAAAAAAAATTAGACGAATGGATAACTAGAATAACCAATGGAGAGAAGGGCTTAAAGGAGTTGATGGAGCTGAAAGCCAAGTATCGAGAACTATGCGAAGATTGCAGAAGCCTTGGGAGCCGATGCAATCAACTGGAAGAAAGGGTATCGCTGATGGAAGATGAAATGAATGAAATGAAGCGAGAAGGGAAGTTTAGAGAAAGAAGAATAAAAAGAAATGAACAAAGCCTCCAAGAAATTTGGGACTATGTGAAAAGACCAAACCTACGTCTGATTGGTGTACCTGAAAATGACGGGGAGAATGGAACCAAGTTGGAAAACACTCTGCAAGATATTATCCAGGAGAACTTCCCCAATCTAACAAGGCAGGCCAACATTCAATTCAGGAAATACAGAGAATGCCACAAAGATACTCCTTGAGAAGAGCAACTCCAAGACATATAATTGTCAGATTCACCAAACTTGAAATGAAGGAAAAAATGTTAAGGGCAGCCAGAGAGAAAGGTCAGGTTACCCACAAAGGGAAGCCCATCAGACTAACAGCTGATCTCTCAGCAGAAACTCTACAAGCCAGAAGAGAGTGGGGACCAATATTCAACATTCTTAAAGAAAAGAATTTTCAACCCAGAATTTCATATCCAGCCAAACTATGCTTCATAAGTGAAGGAGAAATAAAATACAGACAAGCAAATGCTGAGTGATTTTGTCACCACCAGGCCTGCCCTAAAAGAGCTCCTGAAGGAAGCACTAAACATGGAAAGGAATATCTGGTACCAGCCACTGCAAAAACATGCCAAATTGTAAAGACCGTCGAGGCTAGGAAGAAACTGTATCAACTAACGAGCAAAATAACCAACTAACATCATAATGACAGGATCACATTCACACATAACAATATTAACTTTAAATGTAAATGGGCTAAATGCTCCAATTAAAAGACACAGACTGGCAAACTGGATAAGGAGTCAAGACCCATCAGTGTGCTGTATTCAGGAAACTCATCTCATGTGCAGAGACACACACAGACTCAAAATAAAGGGATGGAGGAAGATCTATCAAGCAAATGGAAAACAAAAAAAGGCAGGGGTTGCAATCCTAGTCTCTGATAAAACAGACTTTAAACCAACAAAGATCAAAAGAGACAAAGAAGGCCATTACATAATGGTAAAGGGATCAATTCAACAAGAAGAGCTAACTATCCTAAAAATATATGCACCCAACACAGGAGCACCCAGATTCACAAAGCAAGTCCTGAGTGACCTACAAAGGGACTTAAACTCCACAAAATAATAATGGGAGATTTTAACACCCCACTGTCAACATTAGACAGATGAACGAGATAGAAAGTTAACAAGGATATACAGGAATTAAACTCAGCTCTGCACAAAGTGGACCTAAGAGACATCTACAGAACTCTTCACCCCAAATCAACAGAATATACATTTTTTTCAGCACCACACCACACCTATTCCAAAATTGACCACATAGTTGGAAGTAAAGCTCTCCTCAGCAAATGAAGAACAGAAATTATAACAAACTGTCTCTCAGACCACAGTGCGATCAAACTAGAACTCAGGATTAAGAAACTCACTCAAAACCGCTCAACTACATGGAAACTGAACAACCTGCTCCTGAATGACTACTGGGTACATAATGAAATGAAGGCAGAAATAAAGATGTTCTTTGAAACCAATGAGAACAAAGACACAACATACCAGAATCTCTGGGACACATTCAAAGCAGTGTGTAGAGGGAAATTTATAGCACTAAATGCCCACAAGAGAAAGCAGGAAAGATCCAAAATTGACACCCTAACATCACAATTAAAAGAACTAGAAAAGCAAGAGCAAACACATTCAAAAGCTAGCAGAAGGCTAGAAATAACTAAAATCAGAGCAGAACTGAACGAAATAGAGACACAAAAAACCCTTCAAAAAATTAATGAATCCAGGAGCTGGTTTTTTGAAAAGATCAACAAAATTGATAGACCACTAGCAAGACTAATAAAGAAGAAAAGAGAGAAGAATCAAATAGATGCAATAAAAAATGAAAAAAGGGTTATCACCACCGATCCCACAGAAATACAATCTACCATCAGAGAATACTACAAACACCTCTACGCAAATAAACTAGAAAATCTAGAAGAAATGGATAAATTCCTCAACAAATACACCCTCCCACGACTAAACCAGAAAGAAGTTGAATCTCTGAATAGATCAATAACAGGCTCTGAAATTGTGGCAATAATCAATAGCTTACCAACCAAAAAGAGTCCAGGACCTGATGGATTCACAGCTGAATTCTACCAGAGGTACAAGGAGGAACTGGTACC